>NC_045438.1:32823566-32878902 GCF_002776525.5 Piliocolobus tephrosceles
CCCTGTCTTGTGCCAGTTTTCAAAGGGAACTTTTCCAGTTTTTGCCCATTCAGTATGATATTAGCTGTGGGTTTGTCATAAATAGCTCTTATTATTTTGAGGTACGTTCCATCAATACCGAATTTGTTGAGCGTTTTTAGCATGAAGGGCTGTTGAATTTTGTCAAAAGCCTTTTCTGCATCTATTGAGATAATCATGTGGTTCTTGTCTTTGGTTCTGTTGATATGCTGGATTACGTTGATTGATTTGCGAATGTTGAACCAGCCTTGCATCCCAGGGATGAAGCCCACTTGATCATGGTGGATAAGCTTTTTGATGTGCTGCTGAATCCGGTTTGCCAGTATTTTATTGAGGATTTTTGCATCGATGTTCATCAGGGAGATTGGTCTAAAATTCTCTTTTTTTGTTGTGTCTCTGCCAGGCTTTGGTATCAGGATGATGCTGGCCTCATAAAATGAGTTAGGGAGGATTCCCTCTTTTTCTATTGATTGGAATAGTTTCAGAAGGAATGGTACCAGCTCCTCCTTGTACCTCTGGTAGAATTCAGCTGTGAATCCATCTGGTCCTGGGCTTTTTTTGGTGGGCAGGCTATTAATTGTTGCCTCAATTTCAGAGGCTGCTATTGGTCTATTCAGGGATTCAACTTCTTCCTGGTTTAGTCTTGGAAGAGTGTACGCGTCCAGGAAATTATCCATTTCTTCTAGATTTTCTAGTTGATTTGCGTAGAGGTGTTTATAGTATTCTCTGATGGTAGTTTGTATTTCTGTGGGGTCGGTGGTGATATCCCCTTTATCATTTTTTATTGCATCTATTTGATTCCTCTCTCTTTTCTTCTTTATTAATCTTGCTAGCGGTCTGTCAATTTTGTTGATCTTTTCAAAAAACCAACTCCTGGATTCATTGATTTTTTGGAGGGTTTTTTGTGTCTCTATCTCCTTCAGTTCTGCTCTGATCTTAGTTATTTCTTGCTTTCTGCTAGCTTTTGAATGTGTTTGCTCTTGCCTCTCTAGTTCTTTTAATTGTGATGTTAGAGTGTCAATTTTAGATCTTTCCAGCTTTCTCTTGTGGGCACTTAGTGCTATAAATTTCCCTCTACATACTGCTTTAAATGTGTCCCAGAGATTCTGGTATGTTGTATCTTTGTTCTCATTGGATTCAAAGAACATCTTTATTTCTGCTTTCATTTCGTTATGTACCCAGTAGTCATTCAGGAGCAGGTTGTTCAGTTTCCATGTAGTTGAGCGGTTTTGATTGAATTTCTTAGTCCTGAGTTCTAGTTTGATTGCACTGTGGTCAGAGAGACAGTTTGTTATAATTTCTGTTCTTTTACATTTGCTGAGGAGTGCTTTACTTCCAATTATGTGGTCAATTTTGGAATAAGTGTGATGTGGTGCTGAGAAGAATGTATATTCTGTTGACTTGGGGTGGAGAGTTCTATAGATGTCTATTAGGTCCGCTTGGTGCAGAGATGAGTTCAATTCCTGGATATCCTTGTTAACTTTCTGTCTCGTTGATCTGTCTAATGTTGACAGTGGAATGTTGAAGTCTCCCATTATTATTGTATGGGAGTCTAAGTCTCTTTGTAAGTCTCTAAGGACTTGCTTTATGAATCTGGGTGCTCCTGTATTAGGTGCATATATATTTAGGATAGTTAGCTCTTCCTGTTGGATTGATCCCTTTACCATTATGTAATGGCCTTCTTTGTCTCTTTTGATCTTTGATGGTTTAAAGTCTGTTTTATCAGAGACTAGGATTGCAACCCCTGCTTTTTTTTGTTCTCCATTTGCTTGGTAGATCTTCCTCCATCCTTTTATTTTGAGCCTATGTATGTCTCTGCATGTGAGATGGGTCTCCTGAAGACAGCAGACTGATGGGTCTTGACTCTTTATCCAGTTTGCCAGTCTGTGTCTTTTAATTGGAGCATTTAGTCCATTTACATTTAAGGTTAATATTGTTATGTGTGATCTTGATCCTGCCATTATGATATTAACTGGTTATTTTGCTCATTAGTTGATGCAGTTTCTTCCTAGGCTCGATGGTCTTTACATTTTGGCATGTTTTTGCAGTGGCTGGTACCGGTTGTTCCTTTCCATGTTTAGGGCTTCCTTCAGGGTCTCTTGTAAGGCAGGCCTGGTGGTGACAAAATGTCTAAGCATTTGCTTATCTGTAAAGAATTTTATTTCTCCTTCACTTATGAAACTTAGTTTGGCTGGATATGAAATTCTGGGTTTAAAATTCTTTTCTTTAAGAACGTTGAATATTGGCCCCCACTCTCTTCTGGCTTGTAGAGTTTCTGCCGAGAGATCTGCTGTCAGTCTGATGGGCTTCCCTTTGTGGGTAACCCGACCTTTCTCTCTGGCTGCCCTTAAGATTTTTTCCTTCATTTCAACTTTGGTGAATCTGGCAATTATGTGTCTTGGAGTTGCTCTTCTGGAGGAGTATCTTTGTGGCGTTCTCTGTATTTCCTGAATTTGAATGTTGGCCTGGCCTGCTAGGTTGGGGAAGTTCTCCTGGATGATATCTTGTAGAGTGTTTTCCAATTTGGTTCCATTTTCCCCCTCACTTTCAGGCACCCCAATCAGACGTAGATTTGGTTTTTTGACATAATCCCATACTTCTTCCAGGCTTTGTTCATTTCTTTTTCTTCTTTTTTCTTTTGGTTTCTCTTCTCGCTTCATTTCATTCATTTGATCCTCAATCGCTGATACTCTTTCTTCCAGTTGATCGAGTCGGTTACTGAAGCTTGTGCATTTGTCACGTATTTCTCGTGACATGGTTTTCATCTCTGTCATTTCGTTTATGACCTTCTCTGCATTAATTAGTCTAGCTGTCAATTCTTCCACTTTTTTTTCAAGATTTTTAGTTTCTTTGCGCTGGGTACGTAATTCCTCCTTTAGCTCTGAGAGGTTTGATGGACTGAAGCCTTCTTCTCTCATCTGATCAAAATCATTCTCTGACCAGCTTTGATCCGTTGCTGGCGATGGGCTGTGCTCCTTTGCAGGAGGAGATGCGCTCTTATTTTTTGAATTTCCAGCTTTTCTGCCCTGCTTTTTCCCCATCTTTGTGGTTTTATCTGTCACTGGTCTTTGATGATGGTGACGTACTGATGGGGTTTTGATATAGGTGTCCTTCCTGTTTGATAGGTTTCCTTCTGACTGTCAGGACCCTCAGCTATAGGTATGTTGGAGATTGCTTGAGGTCCACTCCAGACCCTGTTTGCCTGGGTATCAGCAGCAGAGGTTGCAGAAGATAGAATATTGCTGAACAGCGAGTGCACCTGTCTGATTCTTGCTTTGGAAGCTTCCTCTCAGGGGTGTACTCCACCCTGTGAGGTGTGGGGTGTCAGACTGCCCCTAGTGGGGGATGTCTCCCAATTAGGCTACTCAGGGGTCAGTGACCCCCTTGAGCAGGCAGACTGCCCCTTCTCAGATATCAACCTCCGTGTTGGGAGATCCACTGCTCTCTTCAAAGCTGTCAGACAGAGTCGTTCGCGTTTCACAGGCTTCTACTCCTTTAGCTGAGCCCTGTCCCCAGAGGCGCAGTCTACAGAGACAGGCAGGTTTCCTTGAGCTGCTGTGAGCTCCACCCAGTTCCAGCTTCCCAGCGGCTTTAGTTACCTACTTAAGCCTCAGCGATGGCGGGCGCCCCTCCCCCAGCCTCGCTGCTGCCTTGCGGTTAGATTGCCGCAGACTGCTGTGTTAGCAAGGAGAGAGGCTCCGTGGGCGTGGGACCCTCCCGGCCAGGTGTGAGATACAATCTCCGGTGTGCCGGTGTTACAGCGCAGTATTGGGGTGGGAGTTACCCGATTTTCCAGGTGTTGTGTGTCTCAGTTCCCCTGGCTAGGAAAAGGGACTCCCTTCCCCCTCGCGCTTCCCAGGTGAGGCGATGCCTCGCCCTGCTTCAGCTCTCGCTGGTCCGGCTGCAGCAGCTGACCAGCACCGATTGTCCGGCACTCCCGAGTGAGATGACCCCAGTACCTCAGTTGAAAATGCAGAAATCGCCGGTCTTCTGTGTCGCTCGCGCTGGGAGATGGAAACTGAAGCTGTTCCTATTCGGCCATCTTGCTCCGCCCCGCCTGAAATTAATACTTTTTGAAGATCTCCTACTGAAAAGTGTTGTTTTTCTATTTGCATTTCTGGCATTGTTTTCGATGTATGTATACCCATAGTTGTCCCTCATTCCCCATGGGGGATTGTGGATACCAAAATCCACCAAGCTCAAGTCCTTGATATAAAATTTACATATAACCTGTGCATATCCTCCTGTGTATTTTAAATCATCTCTGGATTACTTATAATACCTAATACAATGTAATACTCTGTAAACAGTTGTTTTTATACTGAATTGTTAGGAAATAATGACAAGAAGTCTGTATATTTTCAGTACAAATGCAACTAAACAAAAATTCTGATCCTATGCTGACTGAATCCATGAATGTGGAACCCACAGATTCAGAGGGATATTGACAGAGGGAGGGACAGAGACTGAGAGTGAGAGATCACAGATCTGGTTGCTTACTCTTTGCATGCCTTTAAGGGAGCCTGGAACCAAGATTGACCCTTGGCCAACCCCTGGGAATGTGGCTTTTAGAATGTTCTTTATGTTAGTGATTGACGATTTTGTTGTTTACACCTAGAGCAGTGGACCATGCTATACCAGCTTGTCAGGTTGCTTTGCACAAACATCAAGATAGATAAGGTGCCCCCGTTCTCACTGCTGAGGTTCTGAGTCTCAGTTACAATGGCTGGTTGAATTGCAGGATATGCCTGTAGGGTCAGCACCCCATAAAAGCCTCCAACCTTGAGATCTGAATGGCTTTCTGGGGCATATATACTCCACACATGTCAATGAAGCTCATTACAAGGGAAAAAGCACATTCTCTGTAGCTTCATATGAGAAAGGACTTAGAAGCCCTTTCTAGCCTACCTGTATTTCACCAGGACATATATTTGTCCTGCTGTTTTGCTCTGTATTAGTTGCTGTGAGATATCTTCTCCATGAGTATAACCTGCTATTGAGCCTGTAAGTCCTTCTAGTGAATTACCGAACTTGAAGCAATTATGAGAGTATCAAAGCATCATATTAGTAGCCCTATAATCTACTGGACAAAATTCCCCAAATGTTCAAGTTTAGAAATTTTTGCATTTTGGGAATCTACAAATCCAGACATAATTATCTGAATTTCATGGCTTACTTACATCAGGAGTTTTATCTAAAATGACTAAGTAATATTTAGCATTTCTTACCTCTCCAAAATTATTGTATTTATCCCATCTTCTATAACTTGAATCATTTGGTCTTGTATTTCATTCTATAAATGATGTAGAGTAATATTTGATGTTAACATTCAGTTTCTGTATAAATGTTCTGTATAAAATTCTGCTATGTTTCTGCTAAGGGAGTAAAATTCCTTATATCACACTCAAAACATTTTTGGATGATCTTTTTGTGCTGGATGTTGTTTTGCTAAAATCTGAATCATGTGTATATACATTCAGTTACAGCCAATATTTTTCCTTATATAGTCTCTGCAGCATTCATGTTTTTTTCAAATCAGATTTTAATTTCAAAGACACACCACTATTATTGAAGTCTTACGAAAGCTACTCAATTAGTTTTCTATTGTGGCATAAAAAATTACCACAAGTTTAGTGACTTAAAACAATACCCACTTACCGGTTCACCATTCTGTGTAGGTCAGAAGTCCAGGCACGTTGCAGCTGGGTTGTCTGCTTCAGTTCTCACAAGACATGACTGAAATCAAGGATCGACCAGCTTCATCCTCACCTGGAGTTCAGGGTCCTCTTTCGTCTCACTCAGGATATGGGCAGAACTCACCTCCTTGTAGCTGTAGGACTGTGGTCCCTGTTCTCTTGCTGGTTGTCAGCCAGGACCATACTTAGCTCTGAGGGGCCATTCTCAGTCCCTTGCCACGTGGTACCCTTTGTCTTTAACCAGCAATAGAGAATCTTCCTTGTGCTAGAGGCCTCTCACATTTGAAATCTCTGTCTCCAGGAAGAGCTCAGTCCCTTTTTAGGAGCACATCTGATTAGGTCAGGCCAACTGAATGTAACCTCCCTTTCTTAAAGTCAACTACAGTAGTCTAGCCATAGGAGTGACTATTCTATTACATTTACAGTTCAGTCCCACACTCAAAAGGAGGGGATTACACAGGTTGTATACGTCAAAGGCAGCAACCTTGGGGACCAGTTTAGCATTCTACCTTCTGAGGCAGGAGAAAAGGGTCTGGAGGCAGGAAACCTAAGGCTGATTCGTGCCAACTTCCTAGAGCTAAATCGAAAGGAAAACCCCAACTTTTCATGCCCGAGTAACAAAAGGGCCAGAGGCTACTCCCTTTGCAACCCCCATCTTTTCTGTGTGGCAGATAAAAAACTGAAAGTACCTCTGATTGGTTCCCTCCTGCGACCAGTCAGCCTGGTTGCCCGACCAGGTCTTCATTTGCATAGGAGTATAATTTTGTAACTTCACTTCAGCCTCTGATTGATTGGTAACTGTCCACAACCAAACAGACTCATCACAGGTCACTACTTCATTTATATATGGTGTATACCAAGTAACCAGTGGGAAGCCTCTAGAGGGTATTTGAACCCCAGAAAATTCTATGCCCACCAAACAACAAATTCCCATTTTCTCCTCCCAATATTTTTTTAATTTCAAATAAACTTGTTAATTTTTATAATTATAAAATTTCTTCCAGCAGTTTGGGAGGCCAAGGCAGGAGGATCGCTTGAACCCAGGAGCTCAAGACCAGCCTGAGCAACATGGTGAAACCCTGTCTCTACCAAAAAAACAAAACAAAACAAAACAAAAATGCTGGGTGCAGAGGCACATGCCTGTGATCCCCAGGTATTCAGACGGCTGAGGCAGGAGAATTGCCTGAGCCCAGAGTGAGACCCCATCTAGAAGAGAAAAGAAAAAGATAGCAACAAAAACAATGGCTATAATGCAATTGACCTACCATTATATTAAAATATTTAGTTTATGTCTATAATTCTCATTTGGTTGATTATTGTATTAGTCCATTTTCACACTGCTAATAAAGACACACCCGAGACTGGGTAATTTATACAGGAAAAAGGTTTAATAGACTCACAGGTCCATGTGGCCGGGGAGGCCTCACAGTCCTGGGGGAAGGTGAAAGGCACATCTCACATGGTGGCAGACAAGAGAAGGGAGCTTGTGCAGGGAAACTCCCCTTTATAAAACTATCAGATCTCATGAGCCTTATTTGCTATCATGAGAACAGCATGGGAAAGACCTGCCCTCATGATTCAATTACCTCCCATTGGGTCCCTCCCAAAACACATGGGAATTCAAGATGCGATTTGGGTAGGGACACAGCCAAACCATATCAATTATCAAGAGTTATTATATCATAATTCACATCACTCATAATAGAAATACTTATAGATTTAAATTGAGAACTCAGAAATAAAATTCTGGAATAGTAAACAAACAACAGATTCTGTGAATTGCATTATGAAATGTCAAATTTAACATGCATTAATACTGATAACATTTTTTTTACAAAAGAGATGCATCGGCTTATCAATTGAAAAGGCAGCTCATTATTTAGATGCACAGGTTATTTTAGTATTATTTGGTCAGCAAGGTCATTAGATGAGCAACCTTGCTTCTTCTTTGAAATCAGCACTGAAGTTCTGTTACTTATACAATACATCTGCATTCTCAAGTACACCTATCTTCTCCCTAGTCCCTTATTATCTCATTTTATTCTACTGCATTAGTCTCCTACGTGACTTCTCTCTGAAACTTGTTTGGGCTTCAGTCAGCTCTTTATATTGTTGCCAAATTAAGTTTCCTAACACCAAGTTCTGATCTTGTCAACCACAACTGAAAAATACTTAATGCATTTTCATGGCTTAGAACAACAGTTCTCAAATGTTGCTGAAAGTTAGCATCAGCTGGAGAGCTTTTAAAATTCTGATGCACAAGCCACACTTCAATCTAATTAAATGAGAACCTCGAGATGGCGTGAAGTGGGGGGTGGGAATGAGACCCAGGCATCAGTAGGTTTGTTTGTTTGTTTGTTTGTTTGTTTGTTTGTTTGTTTGTTTGTTTTGAGACGGAGTCTCGCTCTGTAGCCCAGGCTGGAGTGCAGTGGCGCGATCTTGACTCACTGCAACCTCCACCTCCCAGGTACCAGTTCAAGCAATTCTCCCTACCTCAGACTCCTGAGTAGCTGGGATTAAAGGCATGTGCTGCCAAGGCATCAGTAGTTTTTAATACAGTCATGCATTGCTTAATGACAGGATATGTTAAGAGAAATGTGTCGTTAGGCGATTTCATCATTGTGCAAACATCATAGAATGTACTTAAACAAACCTAGATGGTATACTAGATGTGTGTGGTAGTCTATCACTCTGCAGCTACAACTTGTACCGCATGTTACTGTAATGAATACTGCAGGCAATTGTAACATAATAGTCAGTATTTGTGCATCTACACATATCTAAACATAGAAAAGGTACAATAAAAATATGGTATGAAAGACTTTTTTTTTTTTTTAGGAGACGGAGTCTCGCTCTGTCACCCAGGCTGGGGTGCAGTGGTGTGATCTTGGCTCACAGAAATCTCTGCCTCGTGAGCTAAGAGATTCTCCTGCCTCAGTCTCCCAAGTAGTTGGGACTACAGGTGCATACCACCATGCCTGCCACCATGCCCAGCTAATTTTTGTGTTTTTAGTAGCACTTTGGGAGGCCGAGGTGTGCCAATCACCTGAGGTCAAGAGTTTGAGACCAGCGTGGCCAACATGACAAAACCCCAACTCTACTATAAATACAAAATTAGCTGGGTGTGGTGGTGGGCGTCTATAATCCCAGCTACATGGAAGAATGCCTTGAACCTGGGAGGCAGAGGTCGCAGTGAGCCGAGATTGTGCCACTGCGCTCCAGCCTGGGCTACAGGGCGAGACTCCACAGAAGATTTTGCTGCCTCTTACTGAGAACCACTAGCCTAGATGAATTAGAGATAACCTAATTAGATCAAAAACTTTAAAACTGTTTATTGATTATAATAATAATAAGGTGTGAACCAGGAATGAAAACTCCTTACTTCATCCTATAATGAGAAATGACAAATATTACAGTTAACATCGATGCCTTACTTTTAGAAACTGCAACAAATTCAAATCTGATTCAGGCTTTCTAGCCTATTGCAATTCCCTTGGCTCATGGTCTGTATGGAGTTGGAAGGGCCCTTGTAGCCCATGACCCACTATGCAGCTTACTGGAGAAACAGGGTCCTATTGCTCACGCTCCACCAGAGCAGACACTTCATCTATCTTATTCGAAGATGTATTCTCAGAACTGTGAACAATGTTTCATATTGGATATTCAAAATTCACTTGATAAAGAGGCCAGGTGCAGTGGCTCATGCCTGCAATCCCAGCACTTTGGGAGGCTGAGGCAGGTGGATTACTTGAGGTCAGCAGTTCGAGACAAGCCTGGCCAACGTGGTGAAACCCTGTCTCTATTAAAAATACAAAAATTAGCCAGGTGTGGTGGCACACACCTGTAATCCCAGCTACTCAGGAGGCTGAGGCAAGAGGATCGCTTGAACCTGGGAGGTGGAGGTTACAGTGAGCCAAGATCATGCCACTGCACTCCAGCCTGGGCAACACAGTGAGACTTTGCCTCAAAAAATTATTTGATAAAGATATGTAATTCTCCAATTAATAATTTGAGATCCATACAATCCTGTATAATCACCTTCCTTCCTTTCCTCCTAAATTATAAAAGTCATCCATCTTTCAAACACTAGGTGGTGCTGGTCTGCCCACAGGCACTAAAAGCTCTTTTGAAACTGCCACATGGTGTCCCTGTTGAGCACCAATCCTGCATTTCCTGCATTCATTCATTGACTCATTCATTCATTCATTCACTCATTCATTTAAGACAGAGTCTTGCTGTGTCACCCAGGCTGAAGTGCAGTGGAGTGAACATAGCTTACTGACTGCAGACCCAAACTCCTGGGCTTAAGTGATTCTCTCACTTCAGCCTCCTGAGTAGCTGGGACTATAGGAGCACACCACCATGCCCAGCTAATTCTTTTTCTTTTTTTTTTTTTTTTGTAGAGATGGGGGTCTCACTATGTTGTCCAGGCTTGTCTTGAACTCCTGGCCTCAAAAGATCCTCCTGCCTTGGCCTCTGCTTCCCAGAGTGCTAAGATTACAAGTATGAGCCACTATGCCCAGCCAATCTTGCACTTAATCACAGGACTTTTATCTCCCAATGCAATGATGCCTACTGATGCTAAATCTCAGTCTCTCACAGGTCACAGTCACATACCAACTCTAGACTCTGTATTAGTTTTTTGGGACTGCCATGACAAATTACCACAACCTGCATGGCGCAGAGCAACGGAAATTTATTGTCTCATCATTTTGGAGGTCAGGAGTCAGAAATCAAGGTGTTAGCAGGGCCATGCTCCTTCTGCATGCTCTAGGGAAGGATCTGTTACAGGCCTGGTAGCTCCCTGGTTTATGACTGCATAATTACAGTATTCACATGGCAGTCTTCCTGTGTGCATATCTCATTCCACATTTCTCTTTTTATAAGAATTCCAGTTAGATTGGGTTAGAGGTCCCCCCTACTCCAGTATGACTTCAACTAGTGACATCTGCAACCACTCTATTTCTAAATGAGGTCACATTCTGGGATACTGAGGGGTTAGGATTTGAACATGTGAATTCTGGGGAAGGGTGCAATGGTTTAAATATGCCCCCTAAAGTTGATGGTTGGTAGCTTAATTTTCATTGTGACAGGATTAAGACATGGGACATTTAAGAAGTGATTAGGTTATGAGGGCCCTGTTCTCATGATATGGTGAGGCTTTGTGTCGCCACCCAAATCTCATCTTGAATTATAATCCCCATAATCCCCACATGTCAAGGGAGACACCAGGTAGAGGTAACTGAATCATAGGGGTGGTTTCCCCCATGCTGTTCTCGCAATAGTGAGTAAGTTCTCACCAGACCTGAGGATGGTCAGGGGCTCTTCCCCACTCACTCAGCACTTCTCCTTCCTGCCACCTTGTGAAAAGGTGCCTTGCTTCCCCTTCACTTCCTGCCATGACTGTAAATTTCCTGAGGCCTCCCCAAACCATACTGAACTGTGAGTCAATTAAACCTCTTTCCTTTATAAATTACCCAGTCTCAGGCAGTTCCTCATGGCAGCGTGAGAACGGACTAATATACTTCCTGAATGCAGTAACGCTGCTATCACAAGAGTGAGTTAGTTAACTGCGCAGTTATATGTTTGGGCTGTTTTGATGGGCAGGAGGGAGCTCCTGATAAAATGATTTCTGCTCAGTTTCCCCTCTGTCTCCCCTGTGCTTGCTTCTGCCTTCCACCCCTCAACCATGGGGTGACCCTTGCCAAAAGGCAGTGCCATGCTGTCGACTTCCCAGCTTCCAGGACTGTGAGCCGAATAAACTTCTTTCTTTACAATTTACTCAGTCTGTGGTACTCTGTTCCAGCAGCAGAAAACGGACTAAGACAGAGGGACACAATTCAACCCATTGCGGGCTCCAACATAAAATCCCCAGCTCAGCCACTGTCCCTCAACGCATCCTGAAGTCCAGACGCGCTGTCAATGCTTAGCCACGAATCTCCAGTCCTACATGTGAGCCAGGCCATGATTTCCCCTCAAGATTTCTTCCCATGTGGGGGCCGTGGTAACCTTTTGTACAAAGGCCATGTGTCCACCCTGAGAGATAACTTAAAGTCTCAAATAGAAAAAGCTGCAAAAATTTTCCCCTCTTTTCAGAAAGCCCCTGGTTTTCTTTGGCACATTTCTCTCCTTTAAAACATGCTCCAAAACAAGAAGAGAGGATAGAGAAGTGCCAGAATCCGCCCATCAAAACAGCCCAAACATCTAACTGCAGCAGTTTGCTCATTGGTAGGCAAGTGATTCAGACCGATCAAAACCAGACTTTTGTTTCAGTTTTGGAGAAGAGTCCTCTCCTTTCTCTGGACCCACAGCCAAGAACATCTGAGCCTGAATCTCATCACACATGGAGATACTTTGCTTAAGGGTGAAGCCTAAGCCGGGGGAAGTGACTCATGCCTGTAATCCCAGCACTTTGGGAGGCCGAGGTGGGCGGATCACCTGAGGTCAGGAGTTCGAGATCAACCTGGCCAAAATGTTGAAACCCCGTCTCTACTAAAAATACAAAAATTAGCCAGGCATGGTGGGGTGTGCCTGTAATCCCAGCTATTTGGGAGGCTGAGGCAGGAGAATTGCTTGAACCTAGGAGGAGAGGGCTTTAGTGAACCAAGATCATGCCACTGCACTGCACTCCAGCCGGGGTGACAGAGCAAGACCCTGTCTCAAACAAAAAAAAAAAAAAGAGGGAAGCCCACACTGCCAGGAGCAGAGCTGAGTGTTAGAGAGAGACTGACTTTAGAACGTTCTTTCAGCCTCTGATGCAAAGCCATCTGATGGCTTCTTTCTTACATGAGCAAAAATTCTTTCTATTCTCGTTTTTGTCCCATTCAGGCCAGTTTGAATTAGATTTCTTTTTTTTTTTTTCTTAGAAAAGGATTTTCTTTTCTAACTTAAGTAACTGCAAGTAGGAAGCTAGAGGCAGAGCCACGGGCTGCGACAAATAATAACTATCCATTCCTCAACCAAACGGGGAGAAGGTGGCCCCTCCACCCTTTATGGTCAATTTGAGCGTCCCTCCTCACTCTGCTGCAGCATCCTAGAGACCGGGCCCTACCTTCCCTGGGACTGGGATAGTCAGTAACCCAGCCAGCCTGCCAAGTCCCAGACCCCCTGTCTCATGGAGGCCATCCTGAGGGAGGGGGATGGGTGCAGAGCAGGAGGCAGAGGATGAACATTTGGTGCTGGGAGCAGCAGCAATGATGGAGGTTGAAGAATGGAACATTGAACAAGAGACAACACAACTGTCCAGTAGTAGTTTGTGAACAGAGGAAAAGATGGAAATAGAACCCTGGGGGGTAGGGAAGAGCGGGAGGGTTGGGAGCCAGCAGGGCAAGCTCCTTGTTACTAGTGTCCTGTCTAAGGAGGGGGAAATAGGCTGAGTGGTGGAAACAGGTAGGGTTGGGTGAGGGAACCTGGGCCTCACCTGGACAATCTGTAACTCTACATCTCCATCACTGCAATGTATACTCAGCCCAGGCTGAGGGCAAGGTGGCCGGGGCCCCTGTGAAGATGGGGTAGGGGTCTCAAACCCCGCCTGCCTTCCTGTATTACAAAGGGGGCTGTCCAACCTGGTGCAGGATCTAGGAAAGGTTGGGGAAGATGAAAGATGGATGTGAGCCCCACGTGGTGACAAAGACACAGGTTGTCTGGAGGCATTCTGGGAGCTACGCACCCCCCTCCATTGACCACAGGTGCTGCCTCCAGGACAGAGGAGCGGGACATGCCAGAATGAGATGGGGCTTGGGCCTTTTGTAGAGCCAGGGAGCCCTCCCAGACCCCTCTATGGGAAGCCAGAGGAAACAATGAAGGAGCCGAGAAGGAGCCCCCAAAGCAAAAACCCAGAAAGCAACATCCCCACCAACAAGGGAGTGGGGCCACAGCCGGTGCCACAGCAGGTGCAGCAGCGTGAAGTGGGCTGTTAGCCTTGCCCAGGAGGGCAAGTGTGTGCGTGGCTGGGAGAGGTGGCTGGGAACTGGAACCAGAGGAACACTGCTGTCACTGAGCCCACAGGGGCCCTGCCGCGGTGGTGAGGACGCAGCTGGGCGGTGCAGGTGACCATGGCCTGGGGGAAGGACAGAGGCAATGGGGGTGAGCAAAGCTGTCCGGGCCCAGAAGGAAGCGGTTCCTCCCGTGAGGACTCCCGTGAGATGCCCCCTCTTCCTCCTTCCCAGTGTTTTGGGCCGGCCTCTTGGTTTCCCTCCTGCAGCTGTGGTGGTTTTCCGGGTCGTGGCAGCATCCTGGGGTTTGCTTCCTTTTGGTCGCCCAGGGTCTTAGGTGTTGGAACGTGATGGGCTCCTTCGGACATGGAGCTGCCCCCTCCTCGCTTCTCAGTGCCGTTCTTTTCCTGCTTGGTGGCCAAGGGCCGGCTGGACTTCCAGCTCCACTGGCTCCTCTTCCCTTCTGCACGGAGCAGGTGGGAGAGAAGAACGGTGGCTGCGCTGCGCGCTCTGGGATGCCGAGGGCGACGGTGCCGGCGCTAAGGACCCGCCTGGCCGCGCCTCGCAGCAAATGCAGTCGCCTGCTGGGAGCCCCAATGAGAGGAGCGCCTGAGTCCGATTTCTAGAGATTCAGAAGAATGATCACCGATACCTGTTAACTGGAGAGCACATCTCTCACCTTACACCTTCGCTATTTTGACTTCTATATCAGCAAATCTCCAAGGAGTGATAAAATTCAGTGTTGGGATGATCTTTCTGTGGTCAAAGAAAAAACCTTCTTTGTGCCTCCGAGCCAGGCCTGGCAGTGTAGCCATCACAGCTGCAATGACGAGGACTTGGACGACATCCAGCAGTTGAGACTCTTGTGGCCCTGTGGACAGTAGAGTACTAGGAAAGGCGCTGGCGCCTTCAGATCTGGAAACGGCTATGTGCATGCCACCGGCGGAATTCACACAGAATTTTCCCTGGAAGTATTTACCCAGCTGTCCCTGTAGGGTAAAGAGGAAATAGGCTAAAGTTGTGGTACAGGAGGAGATAAAATCGATAATTAATTTATATTTTTGCACTAAAATTATAATTGAGAAATAAAAGTGAAATGCCAAAATCATATAGATTAACTATCACAGTATTAAACTGAGACAAGATCTCAGGTTATGTTGCTGTTGTTCTTTATATGCTATGTTGTCCAGGCTGGTCTCAAAACTTGAGGCCTCAAGTGATCCTCCGGCTCCAGTCTCTCAAAGTACTGGGATTATAGGCCTGAGCCACATGTGCCCGACCTCAGAAACTTTTTGTATAGAATTACAGCACTGCATATATTCTGATACCATAATACAAAACAAAACAAAACACAGATCTCAGGAGACACGAGAGAAAAAATTATATATATACAAATAAAAGAGACTGGAGGCCGGGCACAGTGGATCGGATCATGCCTGTAATCCCAGCACTTTGAGGGGGCGAGGCAGGCAGATCACCTGAAATTGGGAGTTCGAGACCAGCCTGACCAGTATGGAGAAACTCCTCTCTACTAAAAATAC
Organism: Piliocolobus tephrosceles; assembly: GCF_002776525.5. Classification (NCBI taxonomy): domain Eukaryota; kingdom Metazoa; phylum Chordata; class Mammalia; order Primates; family Cercopithecidae; genus Piliocolobus; species Piliocolobus tephrosceles. Next base: position 32,838,756 of record NC_045438.1, read on the forward strand.
AAAAAGTTAGCCTGGCAAGGTGGCACATGCCTGTAATCTCAGCTACTCGGGAGGTTGAGGCAGGAGAATCACTTGAACCCAGAAAGCGGAGGTTGCGGTGAGCCTAGATGGCACCACGGCACTTCAGTCTGGGCAACAAGAAGGAAACTCCATCTCAAAAAAAAAAAAAAAAAAAAAAAAAAGAGACTGTAGTATAAAACCTGAAAGTTACCATGATAAGAAAAGAAATGTTATGAGCTGTGAAATCAGTCGTAAGACTCACTTTCTTCATCTGCAATATTTAGTTAATCATACCTACCTTCTACTTATGTTGTGAAAATTAAATGAGAGATGAATATAAATAAAATGTTTGGCAGAGTAGAAAATAATTTATAATTAGATTTTTGTATAAAGAAAGGATGGTCATATTCAAAGATGACACACTGATCATTTGAGGTGCTATAAAGCAGGTTGAGAGTATGAAATTGCTAAGACCTAAAAATATGAAAGGCTTATAAGTTTAAAACAAATGAGATAAAGTAATATAACTAGAGTCTTAAAGGAAAATAAATTAATTTAACATGAAATAGTACTGCTTAGAGTTCCATTGTACAAGACCACCCTTAAAGCAAATAGCTGAAGATTTTTAACACATAAATAACCCTTTTTTTGTTTTGTATGACTGACATACCAGGAGTCAGCTATCTATATCTAGCCAATAATCTCCAAAAGTACTTGGTACCAGAGCTCTAGCCAAGAAGGAGTATTCTATAATAGATGGCGACATAACCCACCCTTCCTTTGAGCCCTTCCTTTGAGGCGCCTGAATGAGAGACATTTAGAAATGTCACAGTGACACAGAAGTTGAGCACACAAAGAATTGCTGTAAGCAGAGACCAAGAGGCATAGAATCTATGAACAAACAAGACTCATGCATAGTGGAGGAGGCCGAGGCGGTCACTAACCACAGGAGCAGTAGAAGTGGCTGAGGAGTGAGGGCTGAAGCAAAATGCTGGGGAAGGAAGCAGCTGACACCGGCTTCCACAGGGACGTCTCCTGGGGTTGTATCTGGCTCCAGAGAGGCTGGCAGACCTCTAGAGCTCTGTGGTGTGCTCCATGATGGCTTCTTTCTCTGGGAGACCTGGCTGTGCAGCTGCTCATAGGCCTCCCATCTACCTCACTTCTCAATGCATCCTTACAACAGACTCTGTGAACTGAGCCTGAATATGCCTCTGCCTCTAGCAAATTGGAAGTGTATAATTAACACACTATCCTTAGAGCACCACCGGCTTGAACAATGCAGAGAAGCTCCCTCCTATCACTCTGCAAACAGGCTGAACTGCCTCACCAAAACAGCGACTCAAGAAAACCATACCTACCCTCACGTTTTCTCTACTGCCCTTACCAGCATCTCTTTATTTGTATAACACTTTATGGTTTCAAACACTTTCATGCTATTGTTATCTCATTAGATTCCCATTTTTTTTTTTTTTTTTTTTTAGGCAGCAGAGCAAGGAACAGATTCCCCTTCTATAGTTGACATAGATTTGATGATTTGTACACAGTCAAGGGGCCAGTTTGAGATTTCTAAGCTCTGGAAGTTGTGTATTACAGCAAATCCTCAAAGCCAGAGGAAAGCAGTTAGAAGAACAGTGGGCCAAATCGAACTGAAGGAGAAATGAAACCAATGGGGTATGTGATGCCCATATGGCACTTTATAGTGAATGTAATCAGAGGAGCCCCAAGGGACAATTACAGTTGCCCACTGGTCTGAGGACTCTTGCAATTCATCCAGTCTAACATTTGTCCCACTTCCTTTCACTCTCAAAATTGTCCCAGTTTGAACTATAGGTGTCTTAGGATTCTCCAAGAGGGACAGAACCAATAGGATGTAGACATATAGTTATAGATGTAGACTGATGATATAGATAGATGTATGGCCAGGCACAGTGGCTCACGCCTGTAATCCCAACACTTTGGGAGGCCCAGACGGGTGGATCGCTTCAGGTCAGGAGTTTGAGACCAGCCTGGCCAACATGGTAAAACCCCTTATCAACTAAAAATTCAAAAATTAGTCAGGCAGGGTGGTGCACACCTGTAATTCCAGCTTCTTAGGAGGCTGAGACAGGAGAATCGCTCGAACCCAGGAGGCAGAAGTTGCAGTGAGCATCGTGGGGGTCACTGGTATAAGTCCTGGAATCCAAAGGCTAGGGAAGCTGGAGCTGTTGTCCAAGGAGAGGAGAAAAGGAGAGTGTATCCCAACTTCAGCAGCAGATGGAATGGATGGACATACTCACCTTTCCCTGTTTTGTTCTTTCTGGGTCCCCAGCAGATTGGATGGCATCGGCCCACATGGAAGGTGGAACTTCCCCACCTAGTGCACTCAGACTCACTTGCTAATCTACTCTGGAAACTCCCTCACAGACACACCAATAAAAATACTTTAGCAAGTTTCTAGGCATTCTTTAATCCAGTCAAGTAAACACCTAAAATTAACCATCACAATAGTTTATATAGCCAACTCTATTATAACCTGAGGTATTGCTAGTTAACAAATTGAGGGAAGAGAAAAGTATACTTTTCTTTATAACAAGGGCAAAATCTTTATTTAGAAAAAGTATCTTTTGGAAAATTATTAATGATATAAGTTTAAAAAGTAATAGGTTTGGCTTGTATTTAAGCAGTTGAACCAATTAGAACAACTACATTCCTTGAGCATTTCAGTTCATGTTTCTGCAGACTGAGTAAATGAGTCCATTGCAGTTGTGGCAAGGGTGTTGTCTTAGCCACTCAAGCTACTATAACAAAATGCCATCCACTGAATGACCTATAAACAGCAGATGTTTCTTTCTCACAGTTCTGGTGGCTGGAAGCTCAAGATCAGAGTGCCAGCAGGTGCAGGTTCTAGTGAGGGTCTTCTTCCCGGTTGCAGACACTGACTTCCTATATCATCAAATTATGGAAAGAAAAAAGGTAGGTCATTGGCCTTTCCTTATAAGGGCACTAATCCCATTTATGAGGGCTCCACCCTTGTGACCTAATTATCTCTCAAAGTCTCACCTCCAAGTACCATCATACTGGGGATTAGATTTCAACATGTGAATTTTGAGGGGAAAAAATATTCAATCCATAACAGGGATCAAAATTCTGTTCTGAACGTCTCTTCTATATGAGATTGGAACTAGATACAAGTGCTTGTTATTTGTCAAATATTTGTGATATCTTGAACTCATTTCATATTTAGAAGGACAATTTTTCAATAGGTAGAAATAAAATATTTAAAAGTGTGATTTGATAACATCCTAAGTTAAACACAAAGAAGTGACTGAGATTGCCAGAGAGCAGGAGCAAATGTTGGTCGTGGGCACACATACTCATTTGTCCATTTTACAGAAACATGTATTGTTATCTTCATGTGGATGTCATGAAGAAGTCTGATAGAATATCTTTTGCCAAGTTGACTTTTGATCCTGACTACTTTGGAGTCAGTTATGTCCAGGTCGTTATCATCCCAGCTGTTTATAATTACAGCATCCCAATCAGTCTCTCTTCTCTAGTCTATCCCCAAACTAATCCATCCTATAGATTGCCAGAAGGCTAATTGTCCTAGAATACCGTCATGTGCCATATTTTATTGTTTCAGTAATCACAGACCTCATATGCGACAGTGGTTCCCTAAGATTATAATGGAGCTGAACAATTCCTATTACCTAGTGACACTGTAGCACAACACATTACTCACATATTTGTGGTTATGCTGGTATAAACATGCCTACTGAGGCCGGGCGTGATGGCTCACGCTTGTAATCCCAGCACTTAGGGAGGACGAGGTGGGCAGATCATGAGGTCAGGAGATCAAGACCATCCTGGCTAGTAGAGTGAAACCCCATCTCTACTAAAAATACAAAAAGTTAGCCGGGTATGGTGGCAGGTGCCTGTGGTCCCAGCTACTTGGGAGACTGAGGCAGGAGAATGGTGTGAACCTGGGAGGCAGAGCTTGCAGTGAGCTGAGATCGCGCCACTGCACTCTAGCCTGGGCAACAGAGACAGACTCCGTCTCAAAAAACAAAACAAAACAAAAAAACACCTACTGAGCTGTCAGTCATATAGAAATATAGTACCCACAATTACGTACATGCAGTACATAATGATTGATAAGGATAACAAATGACTATGTTACTGGTTTATGTATTTATTATACTGTACTTTTAATTGTTATTTTAGAAGGTACTCCTACTTAAAAAAAAGTTAACTATAAAACAGCTTCAGGCAGATCCTTTAGGAGGTATTATAGAATAAGACACTGGTATCATAACAAATGGCAGCTGCAGGCCGGGCACGGTGGCTCACGCCTGTAATCCTAGCACTTTGGGAGGCCGAGGTGGGTGGATCACCTGAGGTCAGGAATTGGAGACCAGTCTGGCCAACATGGTGAAACCCCGTCTCTACTAAAAATATAAAAATTTAGCTGGGTATGGTGACACACGCCTATAATCCCAGGTACTTGGGAGGCTGAGGCAGGAGAATTGCTTGAACCCAGGAGGTGGAGGTTGCAGTGAGCCAAGATTGCGCCATTGTACTCCAGCCTGGGCAACAGAGCAAGACTCTGTCTCCAAAAAAAAAAAGCAGAAAAAAGAAATGATAGCTCCATACATGTTATTACTCCTGAAGACCTTCCAGTGGGACAAGATGCAGAGATGAAAGACAGTGACATCAATGATACTGACCCTGTCTAGGCCTACGCTCTAAGCTATTGTGTGTGTTCATGTCTTAGTGCTTAATCAAATGCTTAAAGAGTAAAAAATAAAAATAAAACAATTTCAAAATAGAAAAAGCTTATAGAGTAAGAATACAAAGAAAGAAACTATTTTTATACTACTATACAATGTGTTTGTGTTTTATGCTGTGTTACCTACAAAAGAGTCTAAAAATTTTATAAAATAAAAACAAGTAAACTAACATTAACTTATTACTGAAGAAATAATAATAATAAATAATTGAAGAAAGAAAAATATATTCTAGCCAGGTGCAGTGGCTCATACCTGTAATCCCAGGATTTTGGGAGGCCAAAGCAGGGGGATAACCTCACGTCAAGAGTTTGAGACCAGCCTGGCCAACATAGTGAAACCACATCTCTACTAAAAATACAAAAATTGGCCAGGTGCAGTGACTCATGCCTGTAATCCCAGCACTTTGGGAGGCCAAGGTGGGTCACAAGGTCAGGGGTTCGAGACTAGCCTGGCCAACATAGTGAAACCCCACCGCTACTAAAAATAAAAAAAAAAATTAGCTGGGCTTGGTGGCGAGCTTCTATAATCCCAGTTACTCAGGAGGCTGAGGCAGGAGAATTGCTTGAACCCGGGAGGCAGAGGTTGCAGTGAACTGAGATTGTGCCATTGCACTTCAACCCAGGTGACAGTGCAAGACTCCATCTCAAAATAAATAAATAAATAAATAAATAAATAAATAATAAAAATGCAAAAATTAGCCGGGTGTGGTGGTGCACATCTGTAATCCCAGCTACTCGGGAGACTGAGGCACAAGAATCACTTGAACCCAGGAGGTGGAGTTTGCAGTAAGCTGACATAGTGAGACAGGGCCACTGCACTGTGGCCTGGGCAACAGAACGAGACTCTGTCTCAAAAAAAAAGAAAAATATATTTTTATAAATGTAGTATAGCCTAAGTGTACAGTGTTTATAATGTCTACATTAGTGCACAGTAATGTCCTAGACCTTCAGCTTCACTCACCACTCACTCACTGATTCACCCAGAACAACTTCCAGTCCTGCCGGCTCCATTCATGTATGGGTCCTATACAATGTACCATTATTTTTATCTTTTCTTCTGCATTTTTGCTGTACTTTTTCTATGTTTAGATGTGTGTAGACACACAGATACTTACCATTGTGTTACCATTGCCTACAGTATTCAGCACAGTAACACGCTGTACAGGTTTGTAGCCTAGGAGGCGCAGGCTATACCATATAATCCGGGTGTGTAATAGGCCATACCATCAACCTATGTAAGTGTGCTCTACAATGTTCAGACAACTATGAAATCACTTAATGATGCATTTTTCAAAACATAGTCCTTTGGTTAAGAGAGACATGACTACTAGTTCTATCATCACTTCTTTGCTCAAAAACATTCAGAGCTCCCCCGGTCATTAAAAGAAATTCTGGAATCACACCTTTGAATGACTTTCCAGGTGCTCCCTTTGTGGCTATATCCTGTCTCTCCCTAAACTCTTATGGCTCTACTATTGATAGTTTTTATTTTAGCATTTGATCATATACCTGCTTTGTGTTGCTACTTAAGATTTATCCTTGGTTGTAGATCTAAATTTTTTTTTTTTTTTAATGAGACAGAGTTTCACTCTTGTTGCCCAGGCTGGAGTGCAGTGGCATGATCTTGGCTCACTGCAACCTCCATTTTCTAGTTTCAAGCAATTCTCCTGCCTCAGTCTCCCTAGTGACTGGGATTATAGGCGCCTGCCACCATGCCTGGCTAATATTTGTATTTTTAGTAGAAATGGATTTCACCATGTTGGCCAGGCTGGTCTCGAACTCCTGACCTCATAATCCACCCGCCTCAGCCTCCCAGAGTGCTGGAATTACAGGTGTTAGCCACTGCACCCAGCCGACAGATCTAATATTTTTTTAACAGAATTGAAAGGTTCCGCTTTTTTTCTTCTTAAGCACAGGTGGCTTATACCTGAGCTGAAAGACTAAATTCCTTGAGCGTGGGAATTAATCAGTTTGTCCACAGAATCTAGGAAAGCATTTGATATCAAATTCCTGCTCAATAAAGTATTGCATGAATGAGGACAGGTGCTTAGTACATAAGTTGAATAATTCACCTTTCTTCCAGCAGATGTCGCTACCTTTCAGGCTTAAATTTAAGGCTTTAATAAAAAAGGCATTACATTTAAGACTTAGCTTCACTATTAAACTGATATTTATATTTTCAAACTGTAAATTTCTTCCATGCATTATTGTAAACTTCTGGATTTTTTTTTTTTTTTTTTTGCTATGATTTTAGGAGTACTTCTTTGGCTAATCTCCAATGGGTTCATTTCCTTTTGATTTTTTTTCCATGCAGTGTTTTGCTTGCTGTACTCACAGATGATGATGGTGGTGATAATAACAATGGCTGACAGCGTGCTGGATGCAGGGCTAAGCGCTATAGATTCCTATAGCACCTCTGTGAGGTAGGAACTGTTATTACCCCTATTTTACTGTTGAGGAAACGAGGAACATTAAGAAACTTAGTCAAAAATCTCACAGCTGCAAGGTGACAGAATCAGAATTCAAACTCGAGAATTTTAACAATTTTAGCATGTTGTCATTAAGCTTTTTTCTGTTTCATTACACAGGTGTTGTAAACATCATTTTGCTAAAGTTTTAAACTGAGTGCCAATGTTGGATTATCACTAATAATATGTTTGGCAAATTAATAATAAAGCGAATTTTTTTAACTTGTTCACTTTCTTCAATGAAAATCTCCAAGAGTGGGCTTGTGCCCTTCAAGTTTTCTGATTAGCATCTCTCATGCATATTAGATTGGTACATTCTTTTTAACTAGAAAAATAGATGATTGAACTTAAAAAATTTTAAACCCAAGCTTCTCTCTCACATCTGAACTGTATTGAAAATGCTTGATGAATTTTTTTTCATCAAAGACGTATCTTTTTTTCGTTAGTTTGTTTTCTTTTTTTTGGTTTTCTTTTTTATTTATTTATTTATTTTTATTATACTTTAAGTTCTAGGGTACATGTGCACAAAGTGCAACTTTGTTACATATGTATACTTGTGCCATGTTGGTGTGCTGTACCCATCAACTCGTCAGCACCCATCAACTCATCATTTACATCAGGTATAACTCTCAGTGCCATCCCTCCTCTCTCCCCCCTCCCCATAATAGGCCCTGGTGTGTGATGTTCCCCTTCCAGAGTCCAAGTGATCTCATTGTTCAATTCCCACCTATGAGTGAGAACATGCAGTGTTTGGTTTTCTGTTCTTGCGATAGTTTGCTGAGAATGATGGTTTCCAGCTGCATCCATGTCCCTACAAAGGACACGAACTCATCCTTTTTTATGGCTGCATGGTATTTCATGGTGTATATGTGCCACGTTTTCTTAATCCAGTCTGTCACTGATGGACATTTGGATTGATTCTAAGTCTTTGCTATTGTGAATAGTGCTGCAATAAACATACATGTGCATGTGTATTTATAGCAGCATGATTTATAATCCTTTGGGTATATACCCAGTAATGGGATGGCTGGGTCATATGGTACTTCTAGTTTTAGATCCTTGAGGAATCGCCATACTGTTTTCCACAATGGTTGAACCAGTTTACAATCCCACCAACAGTGTAAAAGTGTTCCTATTTCTCCGCATCCTCTCCAGCACCTGTTGTTTCCTGACTTTTTAATGATTGCCATTCTAACTGGTGTGAGATGGTATCTCATTGTGGGTTTGATTTGCATTTCCCTGATGGCCAGTGATGACGAGCATTTTTTCATGTGTTTGTTGGCTGTATGCATGTCTTCTTTTGAGAAATGTCTGTTCATATCTTTTGCCCACTTTTTGATGGGGTTGTTTGTTTTTTTCTTGTAAATTTGTTTGAGTTCTTTGTAGGTTCTGGATATTAGCCCTTTGTCAGATGAGTAGAGTGCAAAAATTTTCTCCCATTCTGTAGGTTGCCTGTTCACTCTGATGGTAGTTTCTTTTGCTGTGCAGAAGCTCTTTAGTTTAATTAGATCCCATTTGTCAATTTTGGCTTTTGTTGCCATTGCTTTTGGTGTTTTAGACATGAAGTCCTTGCCCATGCCTATGTCCTGAATGGTATTACCTAGGTTTTCTTCTAAGGTTTTTATGGTTTTAGGTCTAACATTTAAGTCTCTAATCCATCTTGAATTAATTTTTGTATAAGGAGTCAGGAAAGGATCCAGTTTCAGCTTTCTACTTATGGCTAGCCAATTTTCCCAGCACCATTTATTAAATAGGGAATCCTTTCCCCATTTCTTGTTTTTGTCAGGTTTGTCAAAGATCGGATGACTGTAGATGTGTGGTATTATTTCTGAGGGCTCTGTTCTGTTCCATTGGTCTATATCTCTGTTTTGGTACCAGTACCATGCTGTTTTGGTTACTGTAGCCTTGTAGTATAGTTTGAAGTCAGGTAGCGTGATGCCTCCAGCTTCCTTCTTTTGACTTAGGATTGTTTTGGCAATGCAGGCTCTTTTGTGGTTCCATATGAACTTTAAAGCAGTTTTTTCCAATTCTGTGAAGAAACTCATTGGTAGCTTGATGGGAATGGCATTGAATCTATAAATTACCTTGGGCAGTATGGCCATTTTCACAATATTGATTCTTCCTATCCATGAGCATGGTATGTTGTTCCACTTGTTTGTGTCCTCTTTTATTTCCCTGAGCAGTGGTTTGTAGTTCTCCTTGAAGAGGTCCTTTACATCCCTTGTAAGTTGGATTCCTAGGTATTTTATTCTCTTTGAAGCAATTGTGAATGGGAGTTCATTCATGATTTGGCTCTCTGTTTGTCTGTTACTGGTGTGTAAGAATGCTTGTGATTTTTGCACATTAATTTTGTATCCTGAGACTTTGCTGAAGTTTCTTATCAGCTTAAGGAGATTTTGGGCTGAGATGATGGGCTTTTCTGAATATACAATCATATCATCTGCAAACAGGGACAATTTGACTTCTTCTTTTCCTAACTGAATACCCTTGATTTCTTTCTCTTGCCTGATTGCCCTAGCCAGAACTTCCAACACTATGTTGAATAGGAGTGGTGAGAGAGGGCATTCCTGTCTTGTGCCAGTTTCAAAGGGAATGCTTCCAGTTTTTGCCCATTCAGTATGATATTGGCTGTGGGTTTGTCATAAATAGCTCTTATTGTTTTGAGATACATTGTATTAACCTTAAATGTAAATGGACTAAATGGTCCAATTAAAAGACACAGACTGGCAAATTGGATAAAGAGTCAAGACCCATCAGTTTGCTGTATTCAGGAGACCCATCTCACATGCAGAGACACACATAGGCTCAAAATAAAGGGATGGAGGAAGATCTACCAAGCAAATCGAATACAAAAAATAGCAGGGGTTGCAATCCTAATCTCTGATAAAACAGACTTTAAACCATCAAAGATCAAAAGAGACAAAGAAGGCCATTACATAATGGTAAAGGGATCAATTCAACAGGAAGAGCTAACTATCCTAAATATATATGTGCCCAATACAGGAGCACCCAGATTCATAAAGCAAGTCCTTAGAGACTTACAAAGAGACTTAGACTCCCATACAATAATAATGGGAGACTTCAACACCCCACTGTCAACATTAGACAGATCAACGAGACAGAAAGTTAACAAGGATATCCAGGAATTGAACTCAACTCTGCACCAAGCAGACCTGATAGACATCTATAGAACTCTCCACCCCAAATCAACAGAATATACATTCTTCTCAGCACCACATCGCACTTATTCCAAAATTGACCACATAGTTGGAAATAAAGCACTCCTCAGCAAATGTAAAAGAAGAGAAATTATAACAAACTGTCTCTCAGACAACAGTGCAATCAAACTAGAACTCAGGACTAAGAAACTCAAGCAAAACCCCTTAACTACATCAAAACTGAACCACCTGCTCCTGATTGACTACTGGGTACATAATGAAATGAAGGCGGAAATAAAGATATTCTTTGAAACCAATGAGAACAAAGATACAACATAACAGAATCTCTGGGAAACATTTAAAGCACTGTGTGAGGGAAATTTATAGCACTAAATGCCCACAAGAGAAAGCAGGAAAGATCTAAAATTGACACCCTAACATCACAATTAAAAGAACTAGAGAAGCAAGAGCAAACACATTCAAAAGCTAGCAGAAGGCAAGAAATAACTAAGATCAGAGCAGAACTGAAGGAGATAGAGACACAAAAACACCCTCCAAAAAAATCAATGAATCCAGGAGTTGATTTTTTGAAAAAATAACAAAATTGATAGACCGCTCGCAAGACTAATAAAGAAGAAAAGAGAGAAGAATCAAACAGATGCAATAAAAAATGATAAAGGGGATATCACCACCGACCCCACAGAAATACAAACTACCATCAGAGAATACTATAAACACCTCTACGCAAATAAACTAGAAAACCTAGAAGAAATGGATAATTTCCTGGACACTTACACTCTACCAAGACTAAACCAGGAAAAAGTTGAATCCCTGAATAGACCAATAGCAGGCTCTGAAATTGAGGCAATAATTAATAGCCTACCAACCAAAAAAAGTCCAGGACCAGACAGATTCACAGCCGAATTCTACCAGAGGTACAAGAGGAGCTGGTACCATTCCTTCCGAAACTATTCCAATCAATAGAAAAAGAGGGAATCCTCCCTAATTCATTTTATGAGGCCAACATCATCCTGGTACCAAAGCCTGGCAGAGACACAACAAAAAAAGAGAATTTTAGACCAATATCCCTGATAAACATTGATGCAAAAATCCTCAATAAAACACTGGCAAACCAAATCCAGCAGCATATCAAAAAGCTTATCCACCATGATCAAGTGGGCTTCATCCCTTGGATGCAAGGCTGGTTCAACATACGCAAAGACATGTCTTTAAGAAGAACTCCTGCAAAACAGCGAGCACAACCCAGTGCAGAGAAGTGCTCTGTAAGTACTTCCTATTAAAATTATTAGTATCTTCATCTATATGGAAGCAAACAAAAAGATCAGAAAGAAAGATATCAAGAAGATAAAAGAGATTATTTAGGGCTATGGTGAGCATTTATTAATTTATCTGACGAGCTTTTCTTCTTTTTTCTTGTACAGATGGGATCTTGGTATGTTTGCCAAGGCTGGTCTCGAACTCCTGGCCTCAAGGTGCCTCATGCCTTGGCCTCCTAAAGTTCTGAGATTACAGGCACGTGCCATTGTGCCCAGCCCCACTCAGTGTTTTTTCTTCTCTGACTTTGGGAACAGTAATGTTCCTTCTTTTGAGGACTTCTCCCAGACACTGATTCTATGAGCTTTTGGGCAGCTGCCTATCATGGCACTGTGCTGTCCTGGCCACCTAGGTGGACATGTGATCCAGCCAGGCCAGGCTTAGCACTTCCTCAAGATTAATTGATCTGATATTGGGAGGAAAAAGTCCTTCCTCTCCTTTAAGGAAAATTAAGCAAAATGAAATTAAATAAATTTTCTAAAAACAGACATTTGCCAATCCATGTTGAAAAAAATAGACCTATATTTCATACCATTTACAAAAATTCCAAATTATCAAAAGACTTAACAAACCTATTAAAAGAAAAAAAAGGAGAATATACTTAAGTTAAAATTAGACCTTCTAAAACATTATATAAAATGCTAATGCCTTAAAAAATGGTGAATAAATGCAATTTTATCAAATTTCTGAACTTTTACGTAACTAACGTCATTGCAAATAAGGTTAAAAGACAACTAGAAGACTGGGAGGAAGTATTTGCAACATATACAACAATCAATGGATTAATACCTTATTTATTTATTTAGAGACAGGGTCTCCCTGTCACCCAGGCTGCAGTGCAGCAGTGCAATATAATTCCCTGTATCCTTGACCTCCAAGGCTCAAGTGATCCTCCTAACCTCAGCCCCTGGAGCAGCTGGGACAACAGGTGCATGCCACCATACCTGTCTAATTTTTGTAGACACAGAGTCTTGTTATGTTGCTCAGGCTTGTCTCCAACTCCTGGGCTCCCACCTTGGCCTCTCAAAGTGCTGAGATTACAGGTGTGAACCACCATGCATGGCAATGGATTAATATAAAAATCAGCAAAGAACTCATAATCTATAAATAAGAGAAAAACAAGAATAAGAATAGGCGATTCACAGAAGAGGTGGTATACACTCTGAACAAACATATAAAAGATGCTCAACCTTGCCACTTATCAGAGTGATATCAAACATAAATTTTTATGAAAAGTTCTATGAAATGAAATAAAGTACCACTCCTGTGTTACCCATAATCTTAAAAAAATTGAAAATTTGATAATATTAATTATTATATTAATATACTTGTAAAGGGACGTTCTCATACACTATTGGTGGTAGAAAAAATTTCATAACATTATAGAGTGCAATTTTAAAATGCAGTACTTGGCCTGGCACGGTGGCTCATGCCTGTAATTCCAGCACTTTGGAAGCCTGAGGTCAAGAGTTCAAGACCAGTCTGGCCAACATGATGAAACCCTGCCTCTACTAAAAATACAAAAGAAAAAAAAATTAGCTGGGCATGGTCACAGGGGCCTGTAATATCTGCTACTAGGGAGGCTGAGGCAGGAGAATTGCTTGAACCCTGGAGGTGGAGGTTGCAGTGAGCTGAGATTGTGCCACTGCACTCTGGCCTGGGTAACAAGAGTAAAACTCTGTCTCAAAATAAATAAATAAACAAATAAAATGTAGTACTCATACCTTATGACCCAGAAATTTAAATTTTTGTATTTATTCTAGGAAAACACTTGCACATGTGCACAATGAGGCATGTTTAAGATTGTTAAATTGTGGCAGTATATGTAACAGCAAAAAATTGGAACCAGCCAAAATGCCTAATAACATAAGCTTAAAAGATTTTTAAAAGATTGTATCACATACCATAACTATAAAGCAGTTTTTAAAAGGGTTATGTTTAAGTATCTGATATGGAAAGATCACTGAGAGACTTTGTTAAGTAAAACAGTGAGTCACAGAAGAGAACATATGGCATAATAACATCCCTATATAACAAACAAGCAAACAAAAAAGACTACATACGCTGGCTGAGTACTGTGGCTCACACCAGTCATCGCAGCATTTGGGAGGCCGAGGCAGGCGGATCACATGAGGCCAGGAGTTCGAGACCAGCCTGGCCAACATGATGAAAACCCGTCTCAACTAAAAATACAAAAATTAGCTGGGCATAGTGGTCGGTGCCTGTAATCCCAGCTACTCAGGAGGCTGAGGCAGGAGAATCGCTTGAACCCGGGAAGAGCTGAGATCGTGCCACTGCACTCCAGCCTGGGTGACAAAATGCGACTGTCTCAAAACAAAACAAACAAAAACTACATATACATATAACTATAAACATAATACACTACAGATGATACAAGTATAAACATAAATGTGATGCACCCTAAATGATAAATGCCAAGCTAGTAGTAATTATCCTGATAAGAGATTAGGATTAGGGATAATCATTAAGAATAATTTTAAATTCATCTGAACTGCTTGACTTTTTATAATGAAAATATATTCATCTAGTGCTTATATATTTAAAAATAAATAATTAAAAAGAAAGTACTGAATGTGAGTTTTCATTTCGTTTGTAAAGAGACTGACTGCATTCTTGAGACCAGATCGGGTCAAATGTGGGTACAGCATGGCTCCTCCATCTGTCTGCCCTTGCTTCCCCTCTACTCCCTCTGCGTTGCTGAGGATTCTCTCGTTGCCATCTGCTTATCCCAGGTTCTTCACTGTGACTCTAAACTCTCCAATCTTCTACCTCATCAAAGTTTACCCATTCTTTGAGTCAGTTCTTCAGCTGATTATCTAATATGATAAATTAATTCCCTATAAATTATGATAATAGTGTTGCATATTATATCTTACAGATAAATTGTTTACTTTTACAGGAATCTTTAATACTTTTTTAAATTAATTTCTTTATTTTGTCAAGACAGGATCTCCCTGTGTAGCACAGCCTAGTCTTGATTGAATGTCTGTCTTCAAGTAAAGTGATTTTCCTACGTCGACCTCCCAAAATACTGGAATTACAGGTGTGAGCCACTGTGCCAGGCCTTGGTACGCTGTTTTAAAGAAAAGATGAATGGTGACCATTTTAGGAAAGTCAGTGTGAAATATATACAAGAGAAGAGAGATTTTTAGAACCCTCTTCATTAAATTATAGAGGGTCTACCTTCCATATTTTTTAATGACCTTCATCTTATTGACTTTCAAGGTTGTTTAAAACTCATTTATATGTTAAGTCATAAAATTTGCTAAGATATTATTATATTATATGTGATCACTATAAATGGAAGACAGTTATTTTGCCAATTCTACATATTTCCTTAGTTTTTCAATCTTTAAGATAGGGGGAGTTTGAGTAAGCTGTAGAATGTATATTTATTTCAATGTGGATAAGAATTTTCTTGAGATTCCTTCAAGAGACTTAAAGCAGTACTACTTTATAATAAATACAATTGACATAGCTTCTTTCAAATGCTTCGTATGAGCCTTCTTACATTCCAAAACATCAGCATGCCCCAGTAAAAGTGCATTGGAAAGGTTTGAAATAAGCTGATAGTTTAAAGTAATTGCTGGTGAGATCATTTAATACAATTAAAACTTCAAAATTAATTGATTCTTCTTATTTTAATTTAAAACAGACATATACATTTATTAAAAATTCACAGCTGGCCAGGCACGGTGGCTCACGCCTGTAATCCCAGCACTTTGGGAGGCCGAGGTGGGTGGGTCACCTGAGGTCAGGAGTTCGAGACCAGCCTGACCAGCATGGTGAAACCCTGTCTCTACTAAAAATACAAAAATTAGCTGGGTGTGGTGGTGCAGGCCTGTAATTCCAGGTACTCAGGAGGCTGAGGTAGGAGAATCACTTGAACCCAGGAGACAGATGCAGAGGTGAGCCAAGATCACGCCACTGCACTCTAGCCTGGGTGACAGAGACCTTGTCTCAAAAAAAAAACAAAACAGGCTGGGCGCGGTGGCTCAAGCCTGTAATCCCAGCACTTTGGGAGGCCGAGACGGGTGGATCACGAGGTCAGGGGATCGAGACCATCCTGGCTAACACGGTGAAACCCCGTCTCTACTAAAAAATACAAAAAACTAGCCGGGCGAGGTGGTGGGCGCCTGTAGTCCCAGCTACTCGGGAGGCTGAGGCAGGAGAATGGCGTAAACCTGGGAGGCGGAGCTTGCAGTGAGCTGAGATCCGGCCACTGCACTCCAGCCTGGGCGATAGAGCGAGACTCCGTCTCAAAAAAAAAAAAAAAAACAAAAAACAAAAATGTGGTTTCATACCATATTCCACAATGGAATATTATTTTGCCATAAAGGGATGACGTACTGATATATTATACAACATGATGAACCTTGAAAACATATTAAGTAAAAGAAGCCCACATATTGCATAATTTCATTTATTGGAGATGCCCAGAATAAGTAAATCCGTGAAGACAAAAATTAGGTTAGTGGTTGTCAAGGCTGTGGGGGTGGGGATGAGGAGTGACTGCTATGGAGTACAAGGTTCCTTTTTGCAGTGATGAACATTTTCTAAAATTAGATTGTGGTGATAGTGGCATCAATTTATTCATGCCTCTGTGAATACATTGAAAACCTTTGAATTGTACACTTTAAAACGATGAGTTTTATGGAGTTTTATGGTATGTGAGATATATCTTAATAAAGCTGTAAAAATCACACATGACACAAAACCACCTAGATATTAAATTTCATTATGTAAATATTTTTGAAATTATGTATTTCAGATGATGGAATCTCCATATACATATTGGGACAGAAAATTAGGCTTCTCAACTCTGATATGAGAAATGGGCTCTATCTATCTTTGTGAACAGTTTCCCCACAGACCAATTCAAACATATTTTTTGTTTTTGCTTTTTTAGCACGTTGGGCTTGAAAAGTCAAGGTAAAATATGTTACGATACAAAGGTAAATCCAATAAAACACAAAGCTAGATGCACTGAAGTAAAACTACTCCAAGTTTGTCAAAGAGTCTTGCTCTGTTGCCCAGGCTAGAGTGCAGTGGTGCGATCTCGGCTCACTGCAAGCTCCGCCTCCCGGGTTCACACCATTCCCCTGCCTCAGCCTCTGGAGCAGCTGGGACTACAGGCGCCCGCCACCATGCCCGGCTAATTTTTTGTATTTTTAGTAGAGATGGGGTTTCACCGTGTTAGGTTAGGTCTTGATCTCCTGACCTCATGATCTGTCTGCCTTGGCCTCCCAAAGTGCGAAGATTACAGGTGTGAGCCACCCGCGCCCAGCCTCGTATTTATATTTTAAAAGAGTTCTCTGGTTAATCTACAGGAACAAAGCAGGAAAGATTTCATTTCAGGCAGCTAGAGGAAAGCTATTAGGGTAGAGATGCCTCCTCTGCCAGCTCAAATTATGCAGAGGAGATAACTTCTCTGTAAAATTGGTTCTTCCTACTATGCAGTGGTCTTGATGCTTCTTTTACTTCTTCTATGAGGACTCAAAATCCAATAGAAATGTCTAAGTGCTGTATTTTTAGGAGCAGATGAAAACTTACACATAAATTTTAGTTCAATTTGTTACGAAGTTTAAAGTCAAAGTGACCTCAAAAGACAGTATCATTTTGTTGAGTGTTGAAAGTACAAGAAGATAAACAAGGATTACTGTCACTAATGGTAATATTTGTCATTTGGAAATCACTCTCAATTGAAGAAATATTTGGTTGATTTACTTTTTGTTAAAGCAGTGTGTGTGTGTGTGTGTGTTTAAAGGAAATCACATATAATTAGTCATTATTGTTTTTCATTTATAAGGTTGCTAGAGTTTGGCTAGTTGTCCCCTCTAAACCTCATTTTGAAATGTGATCCCCAGTGTTTGAAGTGGGGCCTAGTGGGAGGCATTTGGGTCATGAGGGTGGCTCCTCCATTTTTTATTTTTATTTTTATTTATTTATTTATTTTTGAGATGGAGTCTAGCTCTGTCACCCAGGCTGAAGTGCAGTGGCACAATCTTGGCATCCCGGGTTCAAGTAATTCTCCTGCCTCAGCTTCCCGGTCAGCTGGGACTACAGGCACTCGCCACCATGCCCAGCTAATTTTTTATATTTTTTAGGAGACACAGGGTTTCACGGTGTTAGCTAGGATAGTGTCAATCTCCCGACCTCATGATCCGCCCACCTTGGCCTCCCAAAGTGCTGGGGGATGGTTCCTTCATGAACAGATTAATGCTTCCTCTGTGGGAAGAGGTGAGTGAATTCTTGCTCTATTAGTTCCCATAAGAGTTGGGTGTTGAAAAGAGCCTGGCACCTCCTCCCTGTCTTCCTTCCTCTCTCCCCATGTGATCTCCACATGTGCCAGCTCCCCTTCACCTTCCACCATGAGTGGAAGCAACTTAAGACCCACACCAGAAGCAGATGCTGGTGCCATGCTTCTTTGAGCCAAATAAACCTCTTTTCCTTATACATTGTCCAGCCTCAGGTAATGATAGCAACACAAAATGGACAAAGGATCTGTGATATCTGGGTATGTATCACAGATCCAGATACAAACACTTAAAGGATCTATGTTTTTCTTGGTGGTAGTCACTTAATGTTGTTTTCTACCTTGAATTCAAGTGGCAAATAATGAGAGAATGAGAGACCAGTTCAGAGAGAATAAGAGGAGAGCCCTCATTTCTGCCTCTCAGACTAAAAGATATAGACTGTCCAAAATGAAACTATGGATGGAGAACTGATCAAAGCTAGCCATGTAAAGCAGTGGTCTTAAGCTGGAGGGAATTTTGTCTTCCAAGGAATATTTGGCAAGTTTAGAGACACTTTTGGTTGTCGAAGCTGGAGATGTTACTTGAGTCTAATGGATAGAGGCCAGGGATGCTGCCAAATATACCACAATGCACAAGATAACTCCTATAACAATCATCCAACCCCAAAAGTTCACAGTGCAGAGTTTGAGAAATCCTTACCTGAAGCAATACTATGTCATGAATGGCTAAATTAACCAAATTCCAACCAAAAAAACTAAAGGTTATTGATATGGTTTGGCTCTGTGTCCCCACCCAAATCTCACGTTGAATTGTAATTCCCAATGCTGGGGGAGGGGTCTGGTGGGAAGTGATTGGATCGTGGAGATGGATTTCCTCCTTGCTGTTTTGTGATAGTGAGTGAGTTCTCATGAGATCTGGTTGTTTAAAAGTGTGTGGCACTTCCCCCTTTGCTCTCTCTCTCCTGACGCCTTGTGAAAACATACTTGCTTCCCCTTCACCCTTCTGTCATGATTGTAAGTTTCCTGAGGCCTCCCCAGCCATGCCTCCTATACAGCCTATGGAACTGTAAGTCAATTAAACCTCTTTTCTTTATAAATTACCCAATTTCTGGTAGTTCTTTATAGCAGTGAGAGAATGGACTAATTTAGTTTCAAAAAATAGAGAGATGCCAGTAGCTTGACAGAACATCAGTCTAATTAACCAAAATGTTTCAACCTAAGGTAATTGCTTGAATTTGGAAAAGGAGCCCATGAGACTGAGAACCTAGCTCTGAGCTCTGGTGACTCACCCATGGTCCCATCCTGAGACAAGGCCTGAGCCATCAACCCCTGGCTTGAGACACCTCCCTGCTCCTCAAGAGCAATCTGTACTCAGTTCACAGTGCAATTCTCATCACAAGGCACCCATTGGGATCACATCAAAGGTCAGAATACATGTGCCCTGTTTATACAGGACTCCCTTTATCAGAAGTTGTATAGAATTCAAATAATATTTTAAATACTCTAAAGTGAATAACATTTCTTTTGTAAATTTGCTTAAAACTATAATGACAATTATTGCTGATACAGTGAAAAAGAAGAATGAAGAAAGGAGGAGCTGTTTGACACAACAAATTCTGATTTTCATTGACCAACTTGGAAATCATGAGTGCCCTATGTGGAGCAATACAAATAAGGACATTAGGTAGGAGGGGGCAAGTGTGCGGGGCAGATCCAGTCTAGGTGACCTAAACTCAGGCTCACAGAGAATAGGAGGAACCAGCAAGTCTTCAAAGGCACTGAAACATTGCATATCTTGATCTTTGCTGTGGTTTTACACATTCATACATACATTCCTGTCTATCTCTCTACCAATAGGTCCCTCTAGATTTAGATTGTTAGAAACGTGTAAGTATGTGTGTGTGTGTATGTGTGACTTATGCAATTTACCGTATGTAAGTTGAAAACAAAAATTTTTTAAGAGACAGTCTTGGGCTGGGCGTGGTGCCTCACGCCTATAATTCCAGCACTTTGGGAGGCCGAGGTGGGTGGATCACGAGGTCAGGAGATTGAGACAATCCTGGCTAACATGGTGAAACTGTCTCTACTAAAAACAAAAAAAAAAACAAAACAAAAAAATTAGCCGGGCGTGGTGGCAGGTGCCTATAGTCCCAGCTACTGGGGAGGCTGAGGCAGGAGAATGGCATGAAGCTGGAAGGCAGAGCTTGCAGTGAGCTGAGATCGCACCACTGCACTTCAGCCTGGGTGACAGAGCAAGACTCCACCTCAAAAAAAAAAAAAAAAAAAAAAAGAGAGAGAGGACAGTCTTGTCCAAGTGCAATGGTGCAATTAGAGCTCACTGTAGCCTCAAACTCCTGGGTTCAAGTGATCCTCCTACCTCAGCCTACTGAGTAGCCTGGATTACGGGCCTGGGTCACCATGCCTGGCAAAAAAGAAAAAAAGAATTTAAAAAGCTGAGGACAATAGGAAATTTCCCACAACTTGCATCTTGCTTTAAGGAGTCTGGCCTTAATACGAAATTGTAATTGTCCATTTCACAGCAAGACGCAAAGGATTCCTGGCTTGACTCACAGACACACACAAGACCTGGGGACTCTTCAAAAATGTTTGGAGAGGAGAACTCCAAGAAAAAGCTAGGGAGCTTAGACTATGAAGATTTGCACTAAGCGATACTGTAAAGTGATCTCATTTATAACAACTGGCCCAATGTAGAATCTCCCCAAGTCAGCCAAGAATTAGAACCGTGTTTGACCGTATCTAGTTCACCTATAAAGCTAGCTCAGCACATTTCTAATTTTTTAAAAACATTACGAAGATCATGCATCAGCCAACTGCTGTCACAAGATTAAACAACTGCTTAAGAGAAATAGCTTGGTTGATTTGTGTTTCTTAATTTACAGGTCTCTAAAACCTGCCTTTCTTATCGAATACCTCATCTCTTGCCTTCATTTTTCTCTTTCAGATGTACTTCATGTTGTTGTAGTGTCTGGCGATTTATTAAAGGAGATCAGATCTGATACCAATGAACTCAGTCAAAAAGATATTTAGAAAGACCTAGATGGCTAATCTTTGATATAATGCTTCTGCATCTTCCAATAGCTTATATCTGTCTTAGAGCTGCTAGAGATTTTTTTTTTTTTTAAAAATATGTAGAGCATCAGAGAAACAGGTCTATCCTAAGTTGCTCAGTGTAACTGTCCAAAGAATAATAGTCACTTTAGCAATAAATTCTAGAATAGGAGTGTCATTTAAAGAGGGGAAGAGGTTGCTTTGGAGTACTTTGTTTCTGCTTGGGAGAAGCACAATTTCTTTTTTTTAATTTTAATTTCATTTTATTTTTTTTGAGACGGAGTCTCACTCTGTCGCCCGGGCTGGAGTGCAGTGGCCGGATCTCAGCTCACTGCAAGCTCCGCCTCCCGGGTTTACGCCATTCTCCTGCCTCAGCCTCCCGAGTAGCTGGGACTACAGGCGCCCGCCACCTCGCCCGGCTAGTTTTTTTGTATTTTTTAGTAGAGACGGGGTTTCACACTGTTAGCCAGGATGGTCTCGATCTCCTGACTTCGTGATCCGCCCGTCTCGGCCTCCCAAAGTGCTGGGATTACAGGCTTGAGCCACCGCGCCCGGCCGGAAGCACAATTTCTAAACCTAAATATTTCTGGGTTTCAATCCTGGATGAGTCATGTATTTATTAGTTATGTGACCTTGGGCAAGTTACTTAACTTCTCTTAGCTTACGTTTTCTCATCTATAAAATAGAGAAAACAGCCAGGTGTAGTGGAGCGAGCTTGTAGTCCCAGATACTTAGGAGGGTGAGGCGGGAGGGTCGCTTGAGACAGGAAGTTCTGGGCTGTAGTGCGCTATGCCAATCAGTGTCCGCACTAAGGTCAGCATCAATTTGGTGACCCTCCTGGGAGCAAGGGACCACCAGGTTGCCTAGGGAGGGGTGAACCGGCCCAGGTCAGAAATGGAGCAGGTCAAAATTCCCATGCTGACCAGTAGTGAGATCGTGCCTGTGAATAGCCACCGTACTCCAGCCTGGGCAACAAAGCAAGCCCACCACTAAAATAAATAAATAAATAAATAAAAATAGAAAACATAGCCTTCAAGGTTTTTGTGAGTTGAAATGTAAGACATTTAATATGTAACACCATAACAATGCCTGGTATATAACAAGCAATAAACATTTGTTTTCTTCCCCTTGTCCCAGTTGGGATACTATGCTGACACCTTTTAGTATAAAGGCAACATCCAACTCCTCCCCAGTCCAGGCATACTAATGCTGATTTTAGACTGTTGTAGACTCAGCTGAGCAACAAACATTTTGAACTCTTGCACTGGGTCACTGCCTGCCTGCCAATTGGGTAGGATTAGACTCCTTGCAATCTGTGTGTGCAGCAGGGTAGATTAAATTTCTGAAATATTTTATCACATCTGACCTTATTATTTTATAAATTCATTGGAAATGAAAATATGAAAGTCAGGGAATCCATTTATAAACAAAGAAGGATAGGTCTTATAAACAACACATTTGGAACAGAGAAGAAAATTATTTTGGTCTTGCCAAAAACTGTTTACTTGAATCCTTAGTTTGGATGATATATTCATTGACCTATGGCACTTCATTAATCAATGAAAAGAAAGTTAAAGAATATTTATGATATGCCAGAGCTACATCATTGTTTCTGAAGGCAAGATGCAGGGGTTCTGTAAATGTTTAGGTTTTGACAAACAGCCTTGTACACATGAAATCGGGGGACTGGCTATAATGATCTCCTTTACCACACCTGTATTTAATTGTGGATAAATTTGAAGAAAACTTATCAGCAAGTTCTCAATTTTACCTTTGGTCCAATTTAAAGATAGTATTCTTCAATAAATAAACTAAAAATCATTGCTGTGGACTTACTATGTACAAAGTACCTAGCACTGTTTACAGAAGGAGGCAAATGCCATTTCAGGAGCCATCTTGGCAGAGGCATTCCGACTTCGATCTCTTGCTGTTTATCTCCTGCACATAAAGGCTGCCTCCTGTACTGGCTGGTAGTACAACAGCAATGGCCTAAAAGGGAAATCTAAGAGGATTTACACGAATTATGTGGTCTCATCAAAATGCAAGGAGCGAAATCCTCTTAGAACAGTTAAATAATCTCGTGGGAAATTAGCTGCCTACCTTGTTACTGCAGTAATACTAAAAACTTGTCAAAGGGACTAAAGAAAAGTTTCTCAGAAGCTGCAAGTAGAGTGAGGATCATGAAAATGCACTGGCCTACCACAGAAGGAAGACATGGAAACAGCAAATAGTCTTTTAGGGTCTCCTAAGGGGAGCAGATACTCAGGGTTATAAACAAAGTTTTGGTGCCAAAAACTAAATAGCACTTGAATATAAAATTTTCGTATTAATTCTCAGCAAAGCAATGTACTTCTATAGAAGGGTGCACCCTTACAGATGGAGCAATGCTGAGCGCACACTTGGACAAGGGAAGGGAAGGGGTTCTTATCTCTGATGCACGTGGTCCCTGCTGCTGTGTCATTCCCCTATTGGCTAGGGTTAGACCGTACAGGCTAAACTAATTCCGAATGGCTAATTTAAAGAGAGTGATGGGGTGAGTGGTTTGGCGGGGAAAATGGTTATGACAGAGCAGGTAATTGGAATGAGTCTGGGTGGAGCAGGTCATCGAAAAAGGTTCCTTTAAGAGGAAGTTAAGTTTAAAAGTAGAAGGCAAAGAATTGAACATACTGACATATTGATTCTTTGAAGATAAATTTAGAACTCATATCCAACATCAGGAAGCACTGGAAGAATTAAATTTAATGGAATTCCCTTTGAGGTGAGGAAGCCAATTTAAAAAGTAATTTTAGCTCAAAGATCCTGTGACTGTTCTCGCTTGATGGCACAAAATTACCCTCAACATTCCTGAGGGCCAGGCACTTTTCTCACCCCAGGCTGGCATTTTCTTCATCCAGCCCTGACCTGGTCAGTGCTCCCTTCTTCCCATTTCTCCTTCTTGCTCCCCAAACATGGAAAGGGACACTCTTTGATATGGTTTGGCTGTGTCCCCACCCAAATCTCATCCTGAATTGTAGCTCCCATAATTCCCACATGTTGTGGGAGGAACCCAGTGGGAGATAATTGAATCATGGGGGTGGCTTCCCCTGTCCTTTTCTCCTGGTAGTGAACAAGTCTCACGAGATCTGATGGTTTTATAAGGGGAAACCTCTTTCACTTGGTTCTTATTCTCTCTTTTGCCTGCCACCAATGTAAGATTTGTCTTTCACTTTCAGCTATGATTCTGAGCCCTCCCCAGCCATGTGGAACTGTGAGTCCATTAAACCTCTTTTTTTTTTCATAATGCCCAGTCTTAAGTACATCTTTATCAGCAGCATGAAAATGAACTATACATTCTTTCTCATCCCTTCATTGAAAGAGTAATTGTTGACCAAAGTAAATGTTTCCCAAGTACATTCTCTGAAAGGTCTTCTCTTACCCAGTGCTTTGCAGTTCTGTTGAACAGCACAGAGCACCCACATTTATCCTTGTCCAGACCTATCTACTGGCCTCCTAGAGCAAATTCAGCAAAGAACTGCACACCTTTGCCATGCTCAGATGCCACATGTCCACAGCTTGTGTATGCTCCAGTTATTTTCATTGGAATCATTCTTCCTCTAAGCACTTTGCATTTGAAGAAAATTTGTCAGCAAGTTCTTTGAAAATGTATGTGATTCTGCTCCACTTAGTGTTTTCCAGCAGAAAGAAATATCTCCATAATGGAAGAAAAATATTAATTCCAGTCTAGATTACCCCACTGCACTCCAGCTTGGGTGACAAAGTGATATTCTGTCTCAAAAAAAAGATCGGGCATGGTAGCTCACACCTGTAATCCCGGCACTTTGGGAGACCAAGAAGGGCAGATCACTTGAGGCCAGGAGCTCAAGATCAGCCTGGCCAACATGGTGAAACCTCATCTCTAGTAAAAATACAAAAATTAGCTGGGCATGGTAGCAGGTGCCTGTAATCCCAGCTACTCGGGAGGCTGAGGCAGAAGAATGGCTTGAACCCAGAAGGCAGAATTTGCAGTAAGCTGAGCTCACACCACTGCACCTCAGCCTGGGCAATAGAGCAAGATTCAGTACCAAAAAAAAAAAAAAAAAAAAAAAAAGCTAATTCCATTTTTTTGCATCTGCAACTGGCTATTAGAGTTACAAACCTGAGAGACCACAGTGAGGAGCAGCCCTGACTCAACTGAATGCCACATCCTCTCAAGCTGAACATTCAGTTAATTCAGTTACTGGTTAATTCAGTTATAGTAACAATTCCAATTTCTTTTCTCGGTTTTGGCACAGACTCAGATCATATGATGCTCTTGATTGGAATTTTTGTTCATTTTGGTTTTCTGGAAGGTTTTCTTTTTTCTTTTTTTGCATTGAAAGATAACAAGGATGTTATGTTGGGAATGGGGAACTGCGAGACCACAGCTCTCCTCCGTGATTGCAGGCAACACTCCAGAGAGACCAGATGTCTTTGTACCAGGGGATCATGGGCATATATTAGTTTGAGCTAATAAAACAGCCTCTCTGTGAGGAGCAAAAGACAACCAGTATGTCATAGACTGTCTCTCCAGCTTATAAACTGTGAATTATTGACTTTCCCTAGTGAATCATGGAACTGAGTGACCTGAATTTCTTAAACACTCCATAAACCATTCCAACTGTACGTTCTGAGATTCATAGCTTCACGAGAGTATTTATGCAGTGGAATGCAAAGGCAGAGTTCTGGAAAACAAGCTGGGGGTGGCACATATAAATACTTGGACCGGAATGAAGCCTGGAAATGCTGGGAACCGAGCAGGGTGAAGGGAGATGAAGTTACCGCCATGGGAAAACTAAAGTGTTTAGGATAAGACATTAGGAAGCAAGATTCTGAACATCCACATTGATAAAAATAGACTGAATTCTGATTGTTTGGACTACCTGGGACTGTTATTATTATTACTATTTTAAAAGATCAGGCTGGGCACTTTGGTTTACGTCTGTAATCCCAGCACTTTGGGATGCCAAGGTGGGCGAATTACCTGAGGTCAGGAGTTCGAGACCAGCCTGGCCAACATGGCAAAACCCCATCTCTACTAAAAATACAAAAATTAACTGGGTGTAGTGGCAGGCACCTGTAATCCCAGCTACTGGGGAGGCTGAGGCAGTAGAATCACTTGAACCTGGGAGGTGGAGGTTGTAGTGAGCCGAGATTGTGCCACTATGCTCCAGCCTGGGCAACAAGAGCGAAACTCTGCTTCAAAAATAAAAACCATTCATGACTCCAAAAAATGTAAGAATTAATTTATATAACTGAATTAATTCAAACTGTCGGAGATCATTTGCTGCTGTGGCTAATTTAAATGCAACTTTTTGGCTGGGTTTGGTGGCTCATGCCTGTAATGCCAACACTTCGGGGGGCTGAGGCGGTGAATCACCTGAGATCAGTAGTTTGAGACCAGTCTGGCCAACATGGCGAAACCCCATCTCTACTAAGAATACAAAAAGTAGTCTGGCGTGGTGGCACACGCCTGTTAATCCCAGCTACTCGGGAAGCTGAGGCAGGAGAATCAATTGAACCCAGGATGCGGAGGTTGCAGTGAGCCAAGTTCGTACCACGGCACTCCAGCCTCGGTGACAGAGCAAAACTCTGTCTCAAAAAATAATAAATAAATAAATAAATAAATAAATAAATAAATAAATAAATGCAGTTTTTTTCATATAACCAAAAAAAAAAAAAAAAAAATTTAAAAAAGAGAGAATAACCAAAAATCAAAATAGACAAACCAAGTTATTCTTAACATGACACACTCACCCTTCCTTTTTCTCTTCTCTGTTTGGTCAAACTGGTCCAATTATTGAGACCAATAATTTGGTCTAAAGCTATCAGGTGATGTTAAAAAAGATAGGTGTCTGGCCGGGTGCAGTGGCTCAAGCCTGTAATCCCAGCACTTTGGGAGGCCGAGACGGGCTGATCAAGGAGATCAAGACCATCCTGGCTAATACGGTGAAACCCCGTCTCTACTAAAAAATACAAAAAACTAGCCGGGAGAGGTGGCGGGCACCTATAGTCCCAGCTACTTGGGAGGCTGAGGCAGGACAATGGCGTAAACCCGGGAGGCAGAGCTTGCAGTGAGCTGAGATCTGGCCACTGCACTCCAGCCTGGGCGACAGAGCGAGACTCCGTCTCAAAAAATAAATAAATAAATAAATAAATAAAAGATAAGTGTCTACACGGGTCGGGGGAGGGATGCACAGCAGGGTGTCAGAGCCTATGTGCCCAGGGTGTGACCATGTCTGCTCACAGGGTGTCCCTATGAGCAAGTGGCCACTTGGCCACTGTGCGTGTTGGGGCCTGTGTGAGCTTAGAAGGTGTCCTGGGACAGGGACAGCAGGAGCAACAGGACCTAGGTTACATCCAGGGAGTTGGCAAATGAATAAATTTCGGAGAGATAAAGAGAGCAGGTTTCTCACTGCTGGAAAAGTGGTTATAATTTGGACTGGGAGAAAACAAGAATGAATTCAATGAATTCAATTGGAATTAGAAACATCCGTGTAAATTCATAATTTTCATGTAGATGGATAAATAAAATATAGAGGAGGCGGGCGCAGTGTCTCACGCCTGTAATTCCAGCACTTTGGGAGGCCGAGGCTGGCAGATCCCTGTGTTACCCTGGCTGCCAGCTACTGTGAATTGCACAGATTGCTTTCTTTAAATGCAATTAAATTAAGAGCTGAGAGCTGGGCACTGTGGCTTACGCCTGCAATCCCAGCACTTTGGGAGGCTGAGGCAGTTGGATCATGTGGTCAGGAGTTCGAGACCAGCCTGACCAACATGGTGAAACCCTGTCTCTACTAAAAATACAAAAATTAGCTAGGCGTGGTGGCACATGCCTGTAATCTCAGCTACTCAGGAGGCTGAGGCAGGAGAATCGCTTAAACCCGGGAGGCAGAGGTAGCAGTTAGCTGAGACCGTGCGTCACTGCACTCCAGCCTGGGCGACAGAGTGAGACTCCATATTAAATAAATACATATATATATATATATATATATAGAGAGAGAGAGAGAGAGAGAGGGAAAAGGAGATAGTCATCCTAGAAGCAGTGACACCCTAAGACCCAGCAAAACAATGAGCACCCCTAGCACTCAATCTTAGTGTCTAGATACCACTCTCCACTAAAAGGAACCAGTGCTCCTTGGACAAATGGTGAATTCCAGGTCTAGATCAATATATCTTTTTTTTTTTTTTTTTTTTTTTTAGAAAGTAAAGCAAGCTCAGAGATTATGGAGACCTTTCGAAAGTACCTAGAAATCAGATTGAAGGGACTCTCACATATCAAATTTGAGACAGTGTGAGCATCAGAATAAATAATGATGGCTGGGCGTGGTGGCTTAACACCTGTAATCCCAGCACTTTGGGAGGCCAAGGTGGGCGGATCATTCGAGACCTGCCTGGGCAACATGGTGAAATCCCATCTCTATTATAAATACAAAAAAATTAGCCAGGCGTGGTGGTACATGCCTGTAGTCTCAGCTACTCAGGAGGCTGAGGCAGGAGAATCACTTGTACCTGGGATGTAGAGGTTGCAATAAGCAGAGATCACACCACTGCACTCCAGCCTGGGTGACAGAGCCAGACTCCCTCTCAAAAAAATAATAAATAAAAGAATAAATAATGATAATGAAAGGCTATAACATACTAAATAAAACAATAATTACAAACTGAAATAAAGGAGTGAGGAAAGAAGAAATTGAAAGTGTGATGAGGAATGGGATGTTTACATAATCTCAAACTCTACCCCCAATATTTATCAATTATAGGGAATACAAAATAATAACTTTATAGTGGAGAACCCTAGCAGACCCACCTTAATAAGTGAGCAAAGATGACATTATTAGTAATGAAACTATTTGAAATTGTGTGTCACCTAATAGAATATGATGAGATATAATGTCATTTATATGATATTCCTGCCAAGAGGTATAATCTGAATTTAATTAAGAAAAAGCATGAGACTTGGGCCAGGTGCAGTGGCTCACGCCTGTAATCCCAACACTTTGAGAAGTTGAGGCAGGCGGATAACAAGGTCAGGAGTTTGTGACAAGCCTGACCAACATGGTGAAACCCTGTCTCTACTAAATATAGAAAAATTACCCTGGCATGGTGGCGCACAGCTACGCAGGAGGCTGAGGCAGGAGAATCGCTTGAACTGGCAAGGCAGAGGTTGCAGTGAGCCGAGATGGCGCCGCTGCACTCCAACCTGGGCGACAGAGCAAGACTCCATCTCAAAACAAACAAACAAACAAACAAAAAACATTGGGACAAATGGCAAAACTTGCTTGAGGTCTTCTTAAGATTAGATGACAGTAATGTATTGGTATTAATTTTCCGATTTTGATGTTGTATCATGGATATGAAGGAGAATTGCTTTGTTTGTAGGAAATATACACTGAAGTACTTGGTGGAGATGGGCCAACATGCCAGTCACTCACTCTCAAGTAATTCCGAAAAAAATTTTTGGCACTGACTTGCAACTTTTCTTTAAGTTTGAGATTGTTTCAAAAGTGTTAAATAAAATAAAGCAGAATGACGCACACAACAGCCATACAAAGAGAATTCTTCTCTCTTTCAGTTTTCCAAGGACTGCCCAGAGGCTAAGCAGAAGAGCTTGATTAAAACGGGTTTGAAGAGATGTTATAGATTAAGTACCTGGTTTTAAAGACTGGGGATCAAGCTCTCTAGTGAGAAAAGACTTGCTCAGAGACCGACTGGGCTTGGGTTCCCTTCTCTGAAAAGTTTTTGAAGTTTTCATCTTTTTACCTCATTCTATTTCACACGGGTGACAATAGAACAATTTGTCTTCTTTTGCCAAGCTATATGAATTGTTTTGCTAAGGCCAGGCTATGATCAATCATTAGTATGAAAAAAACTTCTCAAACTAAAAATTTTAAAAATGCACATACAATTTTATAAGATTAATTAGCCTCCGAGTAAGTAGATTTCCACCTGTAAGTAGCAAATACATATGAGTTAGAAGAGAATGAGGACTATAGGCCCTAGTGTTGTGGATGAGAAAGAGTCAAATCTTAGAATTGCTTGGGGCATAAATACTGGCTCTGTCAGTTGCTAGTTATGTGACCCGGAGTGAGATACTCACCCTCACTGTGTCTCAGTATTCTCATCTGTAAAATGGTCTAAGATAAAATACTCTCCTGATAGAGTTTGTAAATGTAAAGCACTTAGAATCACTAGTAGGTAGTATTTCCTCAGTAACTATTAACTACTATTATTATTGCTATTAACATTTTGAATATTCATACCTTACAATTTAGCAGTTCCCTCTCTAACCTTCACCTCAGGGAAACAGAGGAACACCAGTGTACTAGGATGTCCTTTGCAGCAATGTTTATAATAGAGAAAAATGTCGCAGCTTAAATGTCTATAAATCAAAGTTTAGCTAAAACACAATGACATATTCCCTACTGCCAGGTTTGCATGGGTCCCGCAAATTTCACGTACTGAAAACTTGATTCCAATATTCATATGTTGGTTAGAGGTAGGGCCTTTAGGAGGTAATCAGGATTAGATAAGGTCATCAGGGTGGGGGTCCCATGATGGGACTGATGGCTTTATGAAAAGAGGAAGAGGGGGACAGGCGTAGTGGCTCACGCCTATAATCCCAGCACTTTGGGAGGTTGAGGTTGGTGGATCACCTGAGGTCAGGAATTTGAGACCAGTCTGGCCAACGTGGAGAAACCCTGTCTCTACTAAAATACAAAAATTAGTGAGGTGTGGCGGCACGCATCTGTAATCCCAGCTACTTGGGAGACTAAGGCAGGAGAATCACTTGGACCCGGGAGGTGGAGATTGCAGCGAGCTGAGATTGTAGCATTGTACTCCAGCCTGGGCAACAGAGCAAGACTCCATCTCAAAAAAATAAATTAAAAAAAAGAAGAAGAGGTAGCTGAGCTGACACGCATGTTCTGTCTTACTGTGCGATGCCTCCCATCATGTTATAATATACCCAGAAGGCCCTTAGCATACTCTTGGACTTTCCAGCTGCCAGAACTATAGGATATACATCAATTTTCTTTGTAAATTACCCAGTCGGTGGTATTCTGTTATAGCAGTGCAAAACAAACTAAGACACCTATGTGATTGTCTATACTGAAATTGTACAGAGTAAACTTCATGTCACATTGTGAAGTAAAAAGCAAATTGGTATACATACTATAATAATATTTATGTGGAAAAATACATGAAATAGTACTATATATTTTTTGATTCCACATAAATAGATGTAGTGCTTAGAAAAATATCTGAAAGCATAAACAAAAAATGACACTTTTTTTTGGTTTTTGTTTTTCCTTCTTTTGGAGAACGGGGTCTCCTTATATTGTCCAGTCAGCTCTTAAACTCCTGGGCTCAAGCAGTCCTCCTCCCACTGCCTCCCTAAGTGCTGGGATTACAAGCAGCCAACATAAACAAAAAAAATGATAACCATTTGTTACTTTGAGGGAAAAGAAACTAGATTATAGATATGATTAAAGGGAATTTAGCTTTACTTGTGATCCTAATTTTCTACAAGAAAAATATGTTTGCAAGTTATCTATATAATTAAAGACTGGTAGTGAAAAATCACATTAAAGTATTTTTATGCTATAGAGATAAATTTTCTCGGCCAGGCATGGTGTGGTGGCTCGTGCTTGTAATCCCGGCACTTTGGGAGGCTGAGGCAGGAGGATCATTTGAGCCCAGGAGTTCAAGACCAGCCTCGGCAACATGGTGCAACCCCATCTTTACAAAAAATAAGAAATAGTAGCTGGGCATGGTGACACTTGTAGTACCACTACTTGGGAGGCTGAGAAGGAAGGATCACTTGAGCCTGGGAGTTGGAGGCTACAGTGAGCTATGATTGTGCCTCTATACTCCAGCCTGGGTAACAGAGTGAGACCCGGTCTCAATCAATCAATCAATCAATACATCTTTTAAGCAAATAATTAATTCTTGATTTGTGTCATAAAGGAGAAAGAACAAAAGTACCCAGATCCAAAACACTGAACTGGAGATGAATGTCAACAGATTTTCCTCTGGGAGATAATAAATGTTATTTGCTTGTTGACTTTTTCTCCAGCTGATTACTAGCTCTGTGTTTCATAGACAGTAAGAATGAAAGTTGTCTTTATTTCTTAACTGTACATCAACAGCCGACTTCTAGTGCTGCTGGGAAGCGGCCCTAGTCCAGGGGGTGGTAAGATATGCTATAGATTATCCACGAGTTTTCCCTAAAAGGTGACAATTTCTTTCTTTGCTCTTTTTCATTGCTGTCGGTGTCACAATGGAGCCACTAGACCTAATACATGTTTTGTCTTCAGGGCTGATTATGTTAAATGACTCTTGGAAGTGAATAGATTAGGCTTTCCCTCCCCTCTGCTTCTTGTCCCTGTGAGTACGCATTTTATTTTATTTTTTTTAATTAAGAAGCCTAATACAGAATGGCTACTCCACAGGCAGAGCAGCATGAGTATGCATTTTAGAATTAGAGCAAACCTGTGGTGATGAAGGATTAAAGCTTAGACCTTTTCTTGCTTAGACGGCATGCCCAGCAGCTGACATTCTGCAGGTTCTGCACCAATAACAGGAGTTCGTTTATAGCCAGGAAAAGGAGACACATGCCCTTGCTGGTAATATAGAGCTGCTGAGAGCCACAGCAATGGCCTGATCTGGCTTGGGAGATGATTTGCTCTTTATCTCTAGGACATTTAACCTTCCCTTTTCCAAGTTGTAAAATAGGAATGATAATAGCACCAACAAATGTAACCCAACGCCATATTGACTCAGTATTCTTGGATTAAAAAAAAAGTTTTAGAAAATGCTTCTACATTACTCACAGGAATAATGGATCAAGAATACGCTTCTTTTGAAAAAGTTAAACTAATAACATTTTTACTGGTTATGTGACCTCAAAATTTGTGCCAAATGCAATGGAGATAACACAATTTTAGACACTGTTTACATTTGTATTTCTAAGCCATAGAAAGTTCAAAATCAAACCTCTACCTATTTTTGGAAATGGAGGAAAGCAAAATAAAATAACAGTCCATATATCCATAAAAAAGTTAAAAGGTTTGACGTCAAATAAAACACAAGACTTATATCCATTTAATCGAATGCCTTAAAATAAGACTGTTGCAAGTTAAAGAGTAGAATTACAGACAACTGAGGATGCCAGATTTCCTATGGGCCCCTGGGAGAAAACAGAGTGGAAGAAGCCAAAATCCGGGCCTTCAGTGTGAAGCAGACATAATCCATTCATAATAGGCCTCAGAAAAACTGAGCTTGAGGGACAATGGCCAGTCTCTTCAGGG
Organism: Piliocolobus tephrosceles; assembly: GCF_002776525.5. NCBI lineage: Eukaryota > Metazoa > Chordata > Mammalia > Primates > Cercopithecidae > Piliocolobus > Piliocolobus tephrosceles. The sequence goes on from NC_045438.1 coordinate 32,872,157, forward strand.
GGTCTGGAAACAATAATGCTGCTTCCAGGATCTGGTAGCCCTGCCCCTCCATGACCCTAAGAGATTATCCTAGATACCCAGGAGTTCACTCCTAGAAAACTGGGATCTGGAAGATTTGGATTTGGAGGATGGGTCCTATATTAGTCCATTCTCACGCTGCTGTAAGGACATACCCAAGCCTGGGTAATTTGTAAAGGAAAGAGGTCTAATTGACTCACAGTTCTGCAAGGCTGGGGAGGCCCCAGGAAACCTACAATCATGGTGGAAGAGGAAGCAAACATGCTGTTCTTCACATGACAGCAGGAAGGAGAAGTACAGAGTAAAAGGAGGAAAAGTTTCTTATAAAACCATCAGATCTTGTGAGAACCCTCTCACTATCAGGAGAACAGCCTGCAGGTAACCACCCCTAGGCTTCAACTACCTCACACAGGGTCCCTCCTCAACGCATGGGGATTATGGGAACCACAATTCAAGATGAGATCTGGGCAGGGACACAGAAAAACCACATCAGGTCCCATCAGCTACGAGTTACCAGCCAATTCATTTTATTTTTTTTCTAGCTAGAATTTGGTTGTACCTTAGCACATTTGTTCTGTAGTTTTAGGATCGTGCAAGGGCTGGCATGAACTGCTTCCAGAAAGACTGTGATGTACTTGCCATGTACTCACCTGCTATAAAATGCAGAGGGCTTGATCTCCACCTGAGTCTAGCAGCTGCCTCATGTCAGCATCAACGCTGCTTTGCATCGGCAGTGATTTATTTGATCACGGCAGGGTGATCCTTGGTTTTGGTAACTTTTTCCTGAGCAACCCCGATATGGGTGTGAGTAGTAGGAGCGTCCTGGGTGCTAAGTGGTCCAGCCCTCCATGTCTGCCTTAAATCGCCCCCGACAAGTAAGAATCTATCCTATTTATTTTAATGATCCCGTCTAAGGAAGGAGTTTACCTTATCCACGACACATTCCAGAGTTTATTAACCCACAATTCACACTGATGGAAAGTTCTTCTGTATAATGAGACCCCTACTCTCCCACTTGGGAATTTGATGGTGTTGGAGGACTGAAGAAGGCTGAGGGAATGTCTATTTCCAGGATGTGTCCCAGGCTGGTCCGGCAGTTGTCATTCTGGTTTAAAATGGATGTTATGAGGCTTTCCCCAAAGAACTCAGTTCTAATTTCCCTGAGGATTCCACTGTGAAACATCAGCTGCTGAAATGAACAGTACTCTTGTCGGATCTTCAGCAGAGCAGGGTTTGGCCTTCTTGTCTCCCCTGAAAGTAGCCTCTCCAAGCAAGTGAACTACGAATGTGGCATCATTTACTATAATTATTTAAAAGGGTCAATTGAAAAGTTTTTCCATTTTCTTATTATAATCCTATTTTAGATCTTTTTCTTAGCTATTTCAAAGAACTAAAACTGATGTTTAAGTAATAAAATATAGGGAGTAATATTTTAATGGTAGATAAAAATAATGGGTTATGGCTGGGAGCAGTGGCTCATGCCTGTAATCACAGGACTTTGAGAAGCCAAAGCAGGTGGATTGTTTGAGCTCAAGAGTTCAAGACCAGTTCAAAGCATGGCAAAGTCCTATCCCTACCAAAATAATACAAAAATTAGCCACGCATCGTGGTGCACGCCTGTAGTCCCAGCTCAGGAGGGAGTATGGATACTGTACTGTAGCTTGGAGGACAGAGCCAGACCCTGTGTCAAAAAGAAAAAAAAAAGAAGACAAAAGCAAAAGAAAAAAATAATAGGTTATGCCTGTAAAGCACTTTTACATACTCCCAAATACACTTGCAAATTTTATTTTATTCCCCAGATCTGTAAGAGACTTTTGAAAGCATAAAATATTTAAAACTCAAAGAAAACATAGGGGTTACCTGCCCAGGCCACTACCTGATACAGGAATTCCCGGTATAACCTGGCCCCAAGAGTCGTTACAGAGCCATAACCTGATCACTCCAGCTGTCAAGATCTCACTCCTGTTTTTGACATTGGGAGTGCTACAGATTTAGTCTTCGAATTGCTTCAAGATCTGCATGGCTTTGATTTTTGCCCAGTTTTAGTTCCATCCTGCCACATAACACAGCAGGATAAGGCAGATCCCTCTTTCATGTGTAGTATTTGTGAACAGCTAACACACGCTGTGTTTCTGCATACCCTCTTCATTCCTCTCTCAAGCTAAATTCCACCCCAAAAGTCCTCTTTTTCAGGCTACACATCCACAGTTTTTGCTTATGGAACTTGATCAATACCTTTCTCATTCTACTCATGTTAACTGGAATGGTTTTCTTCAAAGATCCTGCCAGAAATTAAATCTTGTTCTCCTGGCATTGCTTCATTAGTAAAAGATGGAGCTATTTTTCTTTGGGGCACAGTAGTTCTACTAGTCAGCCTAAGAGCACACTAGATTGTTGGAAACTACATTTGCACTTGACTCACATTGAGTTTACAATCAATTAAGTGGTATAATGTTTGCAAGTGCTGTTAAGCCCAACCTTTGCAACTCTATAGTGGTGAAGTTGACTCTTTGGAGTTTGATCTGAAACTTTATTATCAGTTTTCATCTGGTTTCATTCTTTCAGAAATATTTTTGAATTCTGACTCTATTGTATACATGTTGTAGCTCTTTTTAAATATATTTTATTTATTTATTTATTTATTGAGATGAAGCCTCGCTCTGTCGCCCAGACTGGAGTGCAATGGCGCCATCTCAGCTCGCTGCAACCTCCATCTCCTAGGTTCAAGCAATTCTCCTGCCTCAGCCTCCCAAATAGCTGGGACTATAGGCACCTGCCACCATGTCCAGCTAATTTTTATATTTTTAGTAGAGACGGGATTTCACAATGTTGGCCAGGCTTGTCTTGAACTCCTGACCTCAAGTGATCTGCTTGCCTCGGCCTCCCAAAGTGCTGGGATTACAGATGTGAGCCACTGCGCCTGGCCTAGTCTTAAGTTTTAATGTCAGGTTTAATGTCAGGTGATCAATGTTTTTTGTTTGGTTGTTTGTTTTGACTACCTGATCAGCTGACATAGATCCAGGTATTAGCATCTCTCCTTTCCAGTGCAGAGATGATTTTTAAAATATCTGGAATTGGGCGGATGTGGTGGTTCACACCTGTAATCCCAGCACTTTGGGAGGTTGAGGTGGGTGGATCACCTGAGGTCAGGAGTTCAAGACCAGCCTGGCCAACATGGTGAAACCTTGTCTCTGCTAAAAATACAAAAATTATCCAGGTGTGGTGACTGGTGCCTGTAATCCCAGCTACTTGGAAGGCTGAGGCACAAAAACTGCTTGAATCCAGGAGGCAAAGATGGCAGTGAGCTGAGATCGTGCCACTGCACTCCAGCCTGAGTGATACAAGGAGACTCTGTCTCAAAAAAATAAATAAAATAAAATGTCCAGAATGTATTGTACAAGTGAATAAGTTATTTGTGCATTCAACAAACATTTCTTGAATGCACAAACACTATATGTCAGGCACATAGATGCTAGAGAGAGAACAGATAAATAAGGTCTCTGCTTGCATTTAGCTTATATTCTAAGATGAAATAAATAATAAATAAGTGAATAATTGCAGAATGTAGTGTGCTAAAAGAAATAAACATGTTGGAGAAACAGAATGATTTATAAGTGAGCTACTTTAGATAGGTGATATGGTGATATGGTTTGGCTGTGTCCCAATTCACATTTCAACTTGAATTGAATCTCCCAGAATTCGCACATGTTGTGGAAGAGACCCAGTGGGAAGTAATTGAATCATGGGGGCTGGTCTTTCTGGTGTTGTTCTCGTGATAGTGAATAAGTTTCATAAGATCTGATGGGTTTATCAGGGGTTTCCGTTTTTCTTCTTCCTCATTTTCTCTTGCTGCCGCCATGTAAGAAGTGCCTTTCACCTCCTGCCATGATTCTGAGGCCTCCCCAGCCACATGGAACTGTAAGTCCAATTAAACCTCTTTTTCTTCCCAGTCTCTGGTATGTCTTATCAGCAGCGTGAAAACAGACTAATACAGTAAATTGGTACCAGTAGAGTAGGACATTACTGAAAAGATACTGGAAAATGTGGAAGTGACTTTGGAACTGGGTAACAAGCAGAGATTGGAACAGTTCAAAGGGCTCAGAAGACAGGAAAATGTGGGAAAGTTTGGAACTTCCTAGAGACTTGTTGAATGACTTTGCCCAAAATGCTGACAGTGATATGGACAATAAAATCCAGGCTGAGGTGGTTTCAGATGGAGATGAGGAACTTGTTGGGAACTGGAGTAAAGGTGACTCTTGTTAAGTTTTAGCAAAGAGACTGGCAGCATTTTGCCCCTGCCCTTAGAGATTTGTGGAACTTTGAACTTGAGAGAGAAGATTTAGGGTACCTGGTAGAAGAAATTTCTAAGCAGTAAAGTATTCATGATGTGACTTGAGTGCTGTTAAATGCATTCAGTTTATAAGGGAAGCAAAACATACAAGTTTGGAAAATTTGCAGCCTGATTATGTGACAGAAAAGAAAAACTTATTTTCTGGGGAGAAATTCAAGCCAGTTGCAGAAATTTGCATAAGTAGCAAGGAGCCTAATGTTAATCCCCAAGACCATGGGGGAAATGTCTCCAGGCCATGTCAGAAACCTTCACGGCAGCCCCTCCCATCACAGGCCTGGAGGCCCAGGAGGAAAAAATGGTTTTTGGGGCTGGGCCCAAGGTCCCCATGCTGTGTGCAGCCTAGGGACTTGGTGTCCTGTGTCTCGGCCACTCCTGCTGTGGCTGAAAGGGGCCAATGTACAGATTGGGCTATGGTTTCAGAGGGTGAAAACCAAGCCTTGGCAGCTTCTATGTGGTGGTAAGCCTGCTGATGTTCAGAGGTCAAGAATTGAGGTTTGGGAACCTCCACCTAGATTTCAGAACATGTATGGAAACACCTGGATGCCCAGGCAGAAGTTTGCTGCAAGGGCAGGGCCCTCATGGAGAACCTCTGCTAGGGGAGTGCAGAAAGAAAATGTGAAGTCAGAGCTCCCACGCAGAGTCCCTACTGGGGCACTGCCTAGTGGATCTCTGAGAAGTAACTAGCTTGTTTTTTTACCTTACAGGCTCATAAGTGGAAAGGAATTGCATCGCCTCAGATGAGACTTTGGGTTGTGGACTTTTGGGTTAATGTTGAAATGAGTTAAGACTTTGGGGGACTGTTGGGAAGGCACGATTGATTTTGAAATGCGAAGACATGAGATTTGAAGGGGCCAAAGGCAGAATGATATGGTTTGGCTGTGTCCCCATTCAAGTCTCAACTCAAATTGTATCTCCCAGAATTCCCACGTGTTGTGGGAGAGACCTAGGGGGAGGTAATTGAATCATGGGGGCCAGTCTTTCACATGCTATCCTCGTGATAGTGAACAAGTCTCACAAGATCTGATGGGTTTATCAGGGTTTCCACTTTTGCTTCTTCCTTATTTTCTCTTACCACCGCCATGTAAGAAATGCCTTTTGCCTCCTGCCATGATTCTGAGGCCTCTACAGTCATTTGGAAATGTAAGTCCAATTAAACCTTTTTTTCTTCCCAGTCTCTGGTATGTCTTTATTAGCAGTGTGAAAATAGACTAATACAATAGGGTAAAAGGGGGTCAGGAACAGAGAACAGCATGTAGAAAATCACTGAGATAGGAAAAGAGCTTAACCAATATGTTCAGGATCAAGATTGTTTCTGTCTATCTGGTTCTGACTCTGACCTTGGCCCCAGCACAGGACTTGGGTTTGCTCCTGGTTTCACGTAGCACAGTGCAGTGAGAAGTTTCTCCCAGAACACAGCCCTGATTGCAGAACCCTGGCCAATCAAGCTGGCCCCCACCAAGCCTCACCTAGCAAATTCAGGGACTGGTGGTCTTTTACAGGCCATTTCACAGGATTTTCATTTGGAAGGGCACATAGACTCAGGAATTACAGGCTGAGTAGGCATAGAAACGATGCGTGGCAGCTCCTTTTGACAAGTCCCAGTTGCTGTTAGAGCTCAGGTTGTGTACGTGTGTGAATGCAAGGGCTGTGCACTATTCCTGCTTTACAGTGTGCCTGTGTTCTTGCAGCCATGGTCCTTGCATTAACCTTATTACCTGCTTTCAATCTTCTACTGTCACACAGGAATGCCAGCTCAGCTGCAAAGTCCTCTGGAAAATTAATCTCCAGGTCGAGTGACACCTCTTGCCCAGATTAGCTTTGCCTTCCAATGTTCATTCTTTCCAGATCATATTAAACATTAAGAACATGAGCCAAGAAGGAAATGCCCAGTGGACCCTTCTCAGGAGTCTTTGATGCAGAGAGAAAAATGCCTTGGTCACAATAAGCTTTAAAATAAATAAGTATTAATAAAAGCTTAGTAAACATGTGTTTCCCTCAAAGCAGACAATATAAAATAATGTGCACTTAGTTTAACAGACCTGCTTTGGCTGGGCGCAATGGCTTATGCCTGCAATCCCAGCACTTTGGGAGGCTGAGGCGGGTGGATCACTTGAGGTCAGGAGTTCTAGACCAGCCTGGCCAACATGGTGAAACCCTATCTCTACTAAAAATACAAAAAATTAGCTGGGCTTGGTGGCGCACACCTGTAATCCCAGCTACTTGGAAGGCTGAGGCTAAAGAATCGCTGGAACCCGTGAGGCAGAGTTTGGAGTGAGCCAAGATCACACCACTGCACTCCAGCCTGGGACACAGAGTGAGACTCTGTCTCAAAATAAATAAATAAATAAATAAATAAATAAATAAATAAATAAATAAA
>NC_045438.1:32878912-33010040 GCF_002776525.5 Piliocolobus tephrosceles
AAATAAATAAATAAATAAATAAATAAATAAATAAATAAATAAATAAATAAAAATAACAGGCTTGCTTTGATTCTAGTAATATCCTCAGAAGGATCTTAACCTTCCTAACTTCCTCTGTAAAACTAAAGAGATTGACATTAGCAGCCTTCAATTTTCTGATGCCAGATAAACTGTATTACTCCCAGTTGACTGGATATTGTGAAGAATGACATATATTCAGGTCTGGGAGGAGCATGTTCCGTTCCATCAATCATTCTTCTGCCTGGGAAGTGATGGAAATATGAGGGCCTTCAGGGTCAGTAAGACCTGAATCGAATCCTGTCTGTGCCATTCACTAGCTCAATGGAAAAGTTAGTTATCCTTGCTAGCCTCAGTGTCCCTTCTACAGCTCCTAGACAACAGTACTTACCTGATTAAATAATGTAATGTATCCAGAGTGCCTAAACATATGCAGGTTTCCACAAATGCTAGCTGTTTATTCTTTCCCTCCCTTCTGAGATATTTTGAGCTGTGGTTACAAATGTGTACGTGTTTAATAGAACAGAAAACGGTCACACCATTCGATACATTCCCTCTGCATACATGTAATAGGGGAATTATCTGAAAGACTGCATGGCAAGACTTCCAACAGTATTGATAAAACTCTTCTGTTAATATCACTCAGATAATCAGAAATATCCTTTCCTTTCCTTTAGATGGTGTCTAACTAAAAAGACACAACTCAGAGGATTAAGAGTCGTGGGTTTTAGTTCCATTTGTCCTGCAAACTAGTCATGAGACCTAAGATAGCCAATTAATATTTACTTCTGGTCAGGCATGATGGCTCATGCCTGTAATCCCAGCTCTTTGGGGGGGCCGAGGCAGGCGGATCACTTGAGCCCAGGAGTTCAAGACCAGCCTGGGCAACATGGTGGAACCCCATCTCAAAAAAAAAATACAAAAATTTTCCAGGTGTGGCAGCATGCACCTATAGTCCCAGTTACTCAGTGGGCTGAGGCGGGGGAGTCACTTGAGCCTGGCAGGTCAAGGCTGCAGAGAGCCATGGCTGTGCCACTGCACTCCAGCCTGGGTGACAAAGTGAGACCCTGTCTTAAAAAACAAAAAGAAACAAACAAAAACCTTATTTAGCCAATTGGATTTATAACATCTGCCTTAGCCCAGTGCTTTTGGCTATTAAATAAGAGTTTAGATAGTCACTGATTGTCCCTGAAATGTGAATACCTTGTACTGGCCTCCAAACATAGCAGTATTATGTGCTATGTTCTCAAAACTACTAATTGTTTCTTTTTTTGTTTTGGTCCACTTGTATGTGTTTTTCTCACATTTTAAACTTTTCAGGGAGTCAGTGTAATATAAGTAATATATTTAAAATCGTGGCCTTTGATCATTTAGGCAAATTATTGATTAATCACTTGTATATCACACATTGAAATAGTCAAGGCTTTCCCTCTTTAAGTTAGATATTATTTCTGTTTTACAGAAAATAAAAAACAGCCTAACAGCACATTTGATTTTTTGGAAACTACATTTATACTTGCACTTTCTACATTGGCATCTGATACAAATAATTGTATCAGGGAGATACAATCATTTGCTGAAGGTCACCAGAGTAGTAAGAGGCTGTGGAATTCAAACCCTGTTGTTTCTGACTCTAAATTTCACTGTTTCGTATGGTTATGCTGTAACGTGGAAGAAGTCTCTCTTCTTTGTGTTTTCAGGTTTAAACAAAAGAGTTTCAGGCTGGCTGTGGTGGCTCACACCTGGAATCCTAGCATTTTGAGAAGCCAAGGTAGGAGGATCACTTGAGCTCAGGAGTTCAAGACCAGCCTGCGCAAAATAGTGAAATCTTGTCTCTACAAAAAATTTCAAAGATTAGCCTGGTGTGGTGGCATACACCTGTAGTCCCAGCTACCTAGGTGGCTGAAGTGGGAGGATCACTTAATTCTGTGAGACGGAGGCTGCAGCAAGCTGTAACCATGCCACTGTACTCCAGTCTGGGTGAAAGAAGAAGACCCTGTCTCAAGGAGTAAACAAAATAAACAAAAGAGCTTCAAAATTTTACATTGTAAACCCACTGCCTCCAAATGCTCAGATATACATCAGGACAAACTCTAATATTGTTGAGTTGCAAAAAATAAAATATTCTCATTTTCTGAGCTAAGTGAGGCACCAACATTTGTATAGTCACCTAATTATTTTTTAATCCATCTGCCTGGTTTGCAAACCTCATGAAGACAAGGACCACATTCCTTTTTGTCCATCATTGTATCACTAGCACTAAGCGTGGTGCCTAACATTGAGAAATACTCAATATATTTTTATTGAAGCAATGATATGTGTATGAATAAGTGAACTATAACAAGTTTCAGATATAGGCTGAATTTTAAGGACAAGTTATGGGAAATAAAGAAGGAAATAGCTCTCCAACAAAGTCCCTAAGCTTTTTCTCCTGTGTTAACATCACTGCTGGTTTACAAAATAAACACCCAGGTTAAAATTCTGACAGGGACATCTGTGTAGAATAGATCATTCCGATAAAATATGGGTGCTTGCCCTAAAATTTGGCCTTTCTTTGGTCATGATTTGTGAAAATAAAACTTATCAACAAAACTTCATATAAAAAAGTTTTATAAATAAAAGTCCTGAAAGAAATAGTATGCTGAGTGTGTGTACCAGACAGGTAAATAATACAGGTCATGTTTGTATCTGAGAACGAGAAAATGCAGTATCATGTGTCATTGTATCCACTGGGTGGCGCTGCAGACTGAGGTTGATATTCCACAAATTGCTACCCTGAAGTCAGGCAATAAAACAAGTTAGACAGTAATTCCTTACATGTAAAAGTTCCTTTTTTTTGATTCTCACGATAGCTCTGTGAGGAATGTACAGTATGTATTATTATCCTTAAACACAGACCTTAGATACCTTTAAATATAAGATGCTGCCTCTGAGGATATTTGTAATAAATTTTAATAGAATATTTACTTTAAAACGGCCCATTCATATTTGAACTAAACGTTCCAAAGTTATTAACTGGTAACCTTTGCTTATTTTCTACAGTTTCAAGATTTTGCCTCATAAAAAAGCAATCCTTTGCAGGTCGCGGTGGCTCAAGCCTGTAATCCCAGCACTTTGGGAGGCCGAGGCGGGCGGATCACAAGGGCAGGCATTCGAGACCAGCCTGGCCAACATGGTGAAACCCCGTCTCTACTAAAAACACAAAAATTAGCCGGGCATGGTGGCGCTCACCTGTCATCCCAGCTACTCAAGAGGCTGAGGCAGGAGAATCGCTTGAACCCGGGAGGCGGAGGTTGCAGTGAGTCGAGATCTCGCCACTGCACTCCAGCCTGGGCGACAGAGTGAGACTGTCTCAAAACAACAAAAAAAAGGCAATCCTTGTGGATGGGAGACTAAAATAGCTGGCCTGTATATTCCTGGCAGTGGCTGTTTTGCTCACGCTCAGTAAATATGCCACAATGTTCAAAGGAGGCCTGGGAAGAAGAGAAGGCTTTGGTGTCGGAAACATTGGATTCCAACTCTGGCCCTTCCACTGTCTTCATAGGTGTCCAGTCGTTTGAACTTTTCAGAGCCTTGGTATTAACGTAATGAATAGAAATATTTTACCCTCTTTGCTTTACTAGTCTGATAAGAAGATAAACTGAGTCAACATGAGAGAAGTGTTCTGTGAATGCAGGTTATTTATTTATTTACTTATTTATTTATTGAGATAGGGTCACTGCAGCCTCAACATGAGAGGCTCAAGAGATCCTCTTACCTCAGCCTCCTGAGTAGCTGGGAACACAGGGGCACATTGCCAACCTGGCTGATTTTTGCATTTTTGGTAGAGATGGGATTTCACCATGTTGCCCAGGCTCGTCTCAAACTCCCAAGCTCAAGCTATCCTCCCATCTTGGCCTCCCAAAGTGCTGGGATTCCAGGTGGGAGCCACCAAGACCAGCTAATGTGAAACATTTTCAAAGTCAATTTAAATAAATGGATACAGTTATCCCTTTGTATCCACAGGGTCCACATTCATAAATTCAACCAACCATGAATTGAAAATATTTTTTGAGGCCGGACATGTTGGCTTACATCTTAAGGTGCTTGTAACCCCAGCACTTTGGGAGGAGGCAGGCGGATCACCTGAGGTCAGGGTTTTGAGACCTGCCTGCCACAAAAATCAAATGTGCTTTTAGGCTATTTTTTATTTTAATAGAAACCCCATCTCTACTAAAAATACAAAAATTAGCTGGGCATGGTGTCAGGTGCCTGTAATCCCAGCTACTCAGTAGGCTGAAGCAGGAGAATTGCTTGAACCTGGGAGGTGGAGGTTGCAGTGAAACAAGATTACACCATTGGACTCCAGCCTGGGCGACAGAGCAAGACTCCATCTAAGAAAGACAGAAAGACAGACAGAAAGAGAGATGGAAAGAAAGGAAAGAACAGAAAGAAAGGAAAGAAAGAAAGAAAATGTTTTTTGAAAACCCAAAGGCCAGGCGCAGTGGCTCACGCCTGTAATCCCAGCACTTTGGGAGGCTGAGGCGGGCAGATCATGAGGTCAGGAGTTCAAGACCATCCTGGCTAACACGGTGAAACCCCATCTCTACTAAAAATACAAAAAATTAGCTGGGCGTGGTGGCAGGCACCTGTAGTCCCAGCTACTTGGGAGACTGAGGCAGGAGAATGGTGTGAACCCGGGAGGCAGAGCTTGCAGTGAGCCAAGATTGTGCCACTGCACTCCAGCCTGGGCGACAGAGTGAGACTCTGTCTCAAAAAAAAGAAAAGAAAACAGTAAAAAATAATACAAACTTTAAAATAAAAATAGAACAACTATTTACATAACATTTACATTGTATTATGTATTGCAAATAATCTAGAGACGACTTAAAGTATACGAGAGGGTGTGCATAGGTTATACACAAATACTAATACTAAGCCTTTTTTTTTTTTTTTTTTTTTTTGAGACGGAGTCTCCTTGTGTCACCCAGACTGGAGCATGGTGGCTCAATCTTGGCTCACTGCAATCTCCACCCCCCCAGGTTCAGGCAATTCTCCTGCCTCAGCCTCCCGAGTAACTGGGATTATAGGCACGCACCACCACACCCAGCTAATTTTTGTATTTTTAGTAGAGTCGGGGTTTCACCATGTTGGTCAGTCTGATCTCCAACTCCTGACCTTGTGATCCACCCGCCTTGACCTCCCAAAGTGCTGGGATTACGGGCGTGAGCCACTGCTCCTGGCCTACTAAGCCATTTTATCTAAGGGACTTGAGCATTCAAGGAGTTTGTTATCTGCGGGGACCCTGGAACCAATCCTGCCTGCGGGTACCAAGGGACAGTTGAGCACCTTGAGATGTGTATAAAAACACATTTCTGGCTGGGCGCGGTGGCTCAAGCTTGTAATCCCAGCACTTTGGGAGGCCGAGACGGGCGGATCACGAGGTCAGGAGTTCAAGACCATCCTGACTAACACTGTGAAACCCCGTCTCTACTAAAAAGTACAAAAAAAAACTAGCCGGGCGAGGTGGCGGCGCCTGTAGTCCCAGCTACTCGGGAGGCTGAGGCAGGAGAATGGCGTAAACCCGGGAGGCGGAGCTTGCAGTGAGCTGAGATTGTGCCACTGCACTCCAGCCTGGGTGACAGAGCGAGACTCCGTCTCAAAAAAAAAAAACAAAAACAAAAACAAAAACAAAAAACCCATTTCTACCAAATAACAAAACTCTCAAAAGGATAGTTAGAAAAAGTTTTAAAAGATTCCTATGGGCTTCAAGTCTTAAGCGCCATAAAACCGGGACATGGGATTATGTACTTAAATATCTTAACCTTCTTGATAGGCCTGTGGAAGCTGGAAAGGTATGCATGTCCAGGGTCTGAGGACACATGGCTGTTCTCTGTGCTTTTAAAGATGCCCAACAGGAGGAATTGACAGGAAGCAATATTTCAAGTTATGAAGCACAAAGAAGGTCCAAATAGTCCCAGACTCCAGCTCTGGGGTCAAGTGCTAAAAGCATTGTTACGTTCTTACTTATTAAGTTACAAAACATTGTTTCTGAGTCCCTGGCATGTAAATTACCTCAGATCCTCAAACAAACAAAACAAGTGCTTTTAGTCCCAATTTGGGAAAGAAGAGACTAAGAAGTGGAACCAGTTTTCAAAAGTCAGAGGTTCTCCTAATTCACCATGCTGCCTCCCTCACCATACCTTTCCTTGGTGTCCTGTTCATTGTAACTCTGGATAATTAGCCAAGCTGATGTCTTGTCCTTTTACAGAAAGACAGAAAATTCTTCAGATTATTATAAACAATGTGTGATCCATTTTCCCTTGTGAGTGGGTGAATGGTCTGTTTAAAAGGGGCCTATCAAATGCTCCTCGTTAATGACTAAGAGCCTGTCTGCTTTCTTTCCAAAAGCGGTAATGGGGATTCTGATGGAAGTCGGGTCCACCAGGTGTGTGGATATAGTTAGAAGCTGGGGACAGTCTTTATTGACCATCATCTTGGAGGGATGGACTTTGTGACATCCAATGCAAAATTACTGCCTGTCTTCTAAGCCCATTGCTTCCTCATGGGTGCAGAGCTGGGGGAAGAAGAGTTCTCAATATCCAATGTTAGGGGTTTTGTTTTCTGTTGTGTTGCTGATAGATAAGGAAAGAATAAGAATGCAAAACCTGGGGTGGCGGGGGAGGGGGGCTCACTGAATTTTACATAATTGCATATGAGATGAGACTAGAAATTTTGCAGATGTTTCTGGCTACAGCCTCATTTTGCTTGGCCAGACAGTGGTTTTTGTTTTTGGTTTTCATTATTATTTTAATTTCAGTGCATTTAAGAGAAAATGCATTGCCCATGGCTCTGATTATCTTATTCTGATGTGATTTATAAGACTGGCTCCTGAAGCCATTAAATTTATGACCCATGGACTTAGAGATCTTTCCTATTCTGGCATTTTTATGGCTCTATGAAATTGGAAGGACAGGATAGTTCATAGTGAGAGTGACTCACAGGAATGGCTGGAAGGGAAAGTAACCGCTGATCAGGAAGGTTTTGGGAAAACATTCAGGTATGCCTTAGGCATAGAACTATTTAGTAACAGGAAAATCAAGATGGTTTCCACTCTGTTTTATGAAGATTGTAGCTAGGGTGAAGTTGCATTTTGAAAGGTGAGATGTTAAATTCTAAAGACTGTGTGGGCAAGGCAAAAATTGTACATAGTTGCAAAGGGCAACCTTGAAAGTCAATGCCGTGTCTCAACGCATCTACCAATTATTTTTGCTGTTGTTTGCTTTGTTTTTGTTTGTTTGTTGTTGTTGTTGTTTTCCTGAAGCAGGAAAGCAAATCCCTGGGTCTGCATTCAGCAGCAAATGAAAAACTCGCATGCATTATAAGGGTAATTTTGCTCCAAAAATCTTTAAGCACTGGAATCACACAAGTGAGCTTTTGGACTTCTATAAAATATGAACAATGGGGATGACCTTTTTTTAAAAAATCAGCCAGACCCCTCCTCTTCTCCCTCCTTTAAAATTTTTACCTTAATCTCAGCCAAAAGCCTGAGAAGTGATTCCCTTAAATTCTAATTTAGAAGCATCTACGTTACTGGAAGCCTTCACGCTGGTACTTGCGTACTAAATTTCTGAAAGTTTATACCAGAATACTCAATATTGGTTATCTCTACTCAGAAGAAATTGAGATGGGAATGGCTGAAAGGGGTGATTGTAAAATTATTACCCACTTTTGACCTGTTATATTTTGTTTTATTTATTTTAAACGTGAGCATGCTATCCATACATAAATAAAAGGAAAACTTAAGGAAACATTATTTTATTCACATTCTTTATTTTTCCTTATTTCATTATTGTTTTATTTACCTTATTTTAAAATAACTGTCATATATGTTTGATTTGAAATATTGTATTTTCTCTAAATTTACCCCAAAGTGTTCATTGTTAGGTAGCATGTGACTTAATTCATATATCAGATCTTTTCTGTATGTCTCTTTTTAAATTATCTTTCAGAGGAAAATGTAATCACAGTTTTCAGTTTGGACCACAGATCATTTTGAGTAGAATTTTAATTGATTTAATTAAATAAACTTATTTAATTATTGCTGAAACAGATAGATACGTGCTGAGCTTTGCTGGCAACACTGTAACACACTTGGGATCAAATGAGTTCATTAGGGTTAGGGAGGGCAATGACTTTAGCCTGTGGAATGCTACATTTAGAGTCTATGACTATCAGGCCGGGGCGCAGCGGCTCCTGTCTGTAATCCTACCGCTTTGGGAGGCCGAGATGGGTCGATCACCTGAGGTCAGGAGTTGAAGACCAGCCTGGTCAACCTGGTGAAACCCCGTCTCTACTAAAAATACAAAAATTATCCCGGTGTGGTGGTGGGTGCCTGTAATCCCAGCTACTCGGGAGGCTAAGGCAGGAGAATTGCTTGAACCTGGGAGGTGGAGGTTGCAGTGAGCTGAGACTGCACTCAAGCATGGGCCAGAGCGAGACTCCATCTAAAAAAAATAAAATAAAAGAGTCTATCAAAAGTAGCAAGAAGAGTAAGCAGCATGGTGTTAGAATCATCTAGGTGTCATAACAAATGGACAGCCACTCATCTATTTTATGTATGTATATGTTAAGTGACTTGCATCCTTATGCTGATGACCCTTGGTCTACTCTTCCCATGAAGTGCTTGTCTGCTTGTGTATTTCCTTGGGAACAGTCTGTACTTGGCATGTTGCCATTATAACACTGCCATCATGCCGCCTGTGATACACTACTGGGTGGAGCACAGGACAGAGGACAGAGAAGCACAGAAAAGAAGAAACACAGAACCCTGCCCATCAGAGTTCATAGTTTCCACAGCATCCAAATACACAAAGATATCTGTCTGAACACAATGTTATAGGCACACACTGAGTAAACTTTAAGGAGTGGCCAGCTGAGGTGGCTCACGTCTGTAATCCCAGGACTTTGGGAGCCCAAGGTGGGTGGATTACTTGAGCCCAGGAGTTTGAGATTAGCCTGGGCAACATAGCAAGACCCCATGTCTACAAATTATAAAAAACAATTAGCAGGGCATGGTGGTGGATGCCTGTAGTTCTAGCTACTCCAGAGGCTGAGGTGGGAGGATTTTTTAAACCAGGGAGGCAGAGGATGCAGGTAGCTGTGGTTGCACCACTGCACTCCAGCCTGGGTGACCCTGTCTCAAAACAAATCAAAACTTTTAATGATTGCTCTGGTCTTGCTGATAAAGTCTTTCACAGAAAACATGTGGAAAGCAGAGAAAACATATGTAAACTAAGTGTGTTCTCATGTACATTTGTTTGCAGTGGCCATGTTAGACTAGGAAAGGGCTGATTGCAGGCACACTGCCTATGAATTAACCCTGCTTCACAAGGAGCAGCAGTACCAAAAATGTAAAGAAGAAAAAAAAAAAAGACTAGAAAAGATCACTTGTAAGCCACAGTGAGGTGTAAGCAATAAATTAATTTTTGATTTGAATAATTAACACTTTTCATGCAATATGAGAAAAACATTTAAATACTTTCTCTCAAATTTGGCTTAATTTATTTGGATGATTGCATTTTTATTTTCTATTTTGTTTTTTGTAGTATTTGTTTTTTCAATTTTTTGTTTAGATTCAGGGAATATATGCGCAGGTTTGTTGTTTTTGTTAATAGGTATCTTGTTCTAATTAACACCAGGCAAAGTGTTAACATTGCTGTGCCCCTAGTACAAGGCTCAAGTTACATAGGATTTTAGAGGCTTTTTTTTCTTTCTTTCTTTGTTTTTTGTTTTTGAGATGGAGTTTTGCTCTTGTTGTCCAGGCTGGATTTTAGGGGCTTGCTGATGGATGAGGAGAGAAATTACTCAGCAGGATAGGTTAGAGACTGACTACAGGGCATAATGTCTTGCCTTGCCAATTAAATTGATTGATTATTGACTGGCTGATTGATTATATCCTGGGGATGTTGAAGAAACTGGTGGGCGGCCTTTGTCCTAGAAACTATTATTGCAGCTGTGACAACTGCTTCAATAAGTTGTCAAGTACATTAAAGAAGTAAATTCATGAAATGTGCTGTGCTTTGGATTCATCTGTCTTCCGCCATTCTCAGTAACTCACTAAGTCTCATTGACGTGGGAGTGTGGAAACATGTCTTCTCTGTCCTTACTCACCACCACCACTGGGATGACTGTCAGAAGTCTCCCAGGGGGCTTCTTTTGTATTAATTTCAAATCTTTCTTTGCTCTCTTAGTGATAGCCAGTAAAACACTCTTTGAATCACTTCACTTTCCACATGGAAAACCTTCAAATGCTTCTCTTTGGTATCTGATGAAGCCTAAACGTCTCACCTATGGGATTATCAAGAACATGAAAGACATGGTCCGTCTCCCTACTTAAAATTATTTTCAGCTGGGCGCGGTGGCTCATGCCTGTAATCTCAGCACTTTGGGAGGCCTAAGATCAGGAGTTTGAGACCAGCCTGGCCAATATGGCGAAACCCTGCCTCTTCTAAAAATCCCATCTCAAAAAAAAAAAAAAAAAAGTAAAAGAAAAAGAAAGGAAAAGAAAGAAAGAAAGAAAGAAGAAAGAAAGAAAGAAAGAAAGAAAGAAAGAAAGAAAGAAAGCAAGCAAGCAAGCAAGCAAGCAAGCAACCAAGCTGGTCAATAGAGCTGAGATTCAGCCCTGGGTCAAGTCCTCCCCTCCGGCCCCCACTACAAGCCTGAATGTGCAATGGCCTTTCTGCCTCATTTTCAGCATCCAGTTCTCCCAGACAGCCTACCTGGGTTCTCTAGATCTCCCTAAGCATCTGTTTCCTAAACGACCTAAAAATGTACTCCCATTTCCTGGCCCCCAAGTTGGGTAAGGTGTCACTCCTATGTATACAAACCCCCTGTTTTAATCATACCACGTATTTGTAATGCATATTTTTGTTATATAAGACATACAGAGAAAAATGCATGTATCATAAGTGTATAGCTCGATGAAATCAAGATCAAGCTCAAGATCAGATCAAGAAATTAACAGCACCTGGTAGGATGTCTCCCTTATGCACTCTCTCAACTACGAGCTCTGGCTTCCTCCCCAAAGGTAATCACATCTTAACTTCCAAATCAATTCATGCTGTTTGCCTGCTTTTACATTTTATATAAATCAAATTATACAGTCTGGGTTGTGTTTGTGAGATTTATTCCTTGTTGTATACAGCAATTATTCACTCATTTTCATTGTGTAGTATTTCAGTATGTGAAACCACTCTAAATTCTTTATTCATTTTCCTATGGGTAGGCATTTTGAATGGTTCCCATTTTGGGGCTGTCATAAATAGTATTACTTTGAACACTATTGCAAATTTTTTATTGCATATATGTGCACTCTTTGGGGTCTATACCATGGAAGAGAACTATTGGGCAACAAGTTATACATATCTTCATCTTTAGCAAATACTGCCAAGCAGTTTTCCAAAATGGTGCACTAAGTTATACTCCCACTGCAATGTATATTTTTGTAGCTGTTTCTCATCTTCATCAATCACTGATAGTGTCTGTAATTACAAATTTTCCCTCTCTCTCCCTCTCCTTCTCCATCCCCCTCTTTTTGCCTAGCATGACATCTAGAAGGTATCTTTGTAAGTCCGGTGAATTAATAAATGGATCACTAACAAGCTCACAGCTGTTTGCTTCTATACTCTTTTGTCTGAGTATCTGAGGCAGGATAAAGTAATGGCTACAAGCATAGGATCTGGGGCCAGATTACTGACCAGCTAATGACCGTTCTGTACTAGTTTCTTTACTTTTGACATCACAGCGTTGTTATGAAGAGTAAACACCTTGAGTACAGACTACTTAGAACAGCCAGGCATGGTGGTTTATGCCTGTTATCCTGGCACTTAGGAAGTTTGAGACCAGCCTGGGCAACATGGTGAGACCACGTCTTTGCAAGGAATTAGAAATGAAAATAAATTAGTCAGGTATGGTGGCACGTGCCTGTAGTCCCAGCTACTTGGGAGGCTGAGGTGGGAGGATCACCTGAGTCCAGGAGGTTGAGGCTGCAGTGAACCATGATTATACCACTGTTCTCCAGCCCAGACGATAGAGATCATGTCACAAAAACAAACAAGCAAAATAAAAACAAACTTAGAACAATGTCTGACATATAATAAGAGCTCAGTAGAATTAGCTATTACAGTTATAATCTGGTTCTTAGGGCCTGTATCCTATTAGAGTTCCTAGAATTGGTTAGGAAGAATCTTAGAGCTTCCCGTCTGTGAAGCCTGCTCTAAGCACCTAACCCCACAGAGAGCCTCGGGACTTCTGAAGTTTTTACCCTCCTCGTTCACTGCCTGTCACATATTAAGGGTAGGTGCCCTGTCTCCCCAGATGGATGGCAAATTCTGTAAGGGAGTGACTGATTTATTCTTTTTGGTAGCGGTGGTTTTAGAGTCACATTTTAGCTTCTGAGAATCTTAGCTGATTTGATTCCCCCAAACCCATATTTGAATAGTCTACAGCTGGAGAGCTTTGGAGAAGACAAGTATCCCTTTTCCAATCAATTGTCTTGCTCAAAGGCAGGCTGGCTGGGGCTCAGGGAATGTGCTGGCAGGGATATGCCCCACCCCCTTAGGTAAAAGATACCTCTGTACACACATTATTTGACAGCACAGTGCTTAGTAAATATTTGTCATTTGTTTATTGATCTCTTGTTCTTTCTTGACTTCCCTGTTCCTGCCCTGTTCTCTTCCCACCCACTTGTGCTTGATCTTATCTCCCATCTGGGTGACAGTGTTTGGGTCTCCTGTGGCACCTTTCGATTCTGGAGAAACACAATTCAGATCTTCTATGTGAAATGATGGACTATAATCCAATAAACCAGACTTCTACCTTCAAAAGATAAAAAAAAAAAAGCTCTGTAACTCGTAACTGGCCCATCTGAGTTATCTGTAATTAGACTGCAGATTCCTAAGCCCAGTTGAACTGTGTTCAGATGAAAATGAGATTTAAGCACTTTTTGTTCAAGGAGGAATTCATAACTTATTGAGAATGAGGGGGAATATGCAATGAGTCTCTATGAGGGGGAACATGCAATGAGTCTAATATGCCGACATCAATCTTTACTAGGAAAACACATGCTTTGGACTCTTATTTGTCAACTGGGCTGGGTAGGGAATTGAACACGTAGCTAGTGCCTGTAGAGCAGTAAGTCAACTGCAGAGCATGACCTGTGGCAAAAAGCTATTGACTCCCTTTCATCTTCTTCCTTCATCAGAGTATGAGGGAGAAGAACTCAGTTATCTCTGAACACCTGTTTGGCCCTTGGAAACCCTGTAAGGGTAGGAGAGGGGGACTAAGATAAAGTGAGGTGAGACTCAGGAGCAAGGATAAGAGGAAAAAAGCTCACAGCTTTCCCTTGGGGAAATCCCTGCGCAAACTGGAAGGTCAGGGTAGTGGGAGCACAGCAGGCCTGGAGGGGGTTTGTGCAATTTAGGCAGCAGCAACATCAACTGTTTGGGGATTCCCTGATTATTTGTTAGGTATTTGTGTGGAAGGCCTACAAGAGTGAAAAAGTCCAAACACTTTGGACTCAAGATCTCCTAGGATGGTGCCACCTTGCTTTCTCCCGCAGAGCACATCATAGTGGGGTGAGCTCTAGGAGTGGGCTCTGCCATGCAGTCCCAGAGCCAGAGCCTGCTGGGCCCTTAAGGTGCTAAGTAAACACTGGCTCAAGAGACTTCAGTCCAAGCCAGGGATGAGCTCCTTCAGGGTCACTTTACTGAGCCCACTGTGGACTTGGGTCAACTCCAGGTACTCTCAGAAACCAGATATCCGGCCAGGTCAGCTTTTTGGGAACATATCCACTTACTTAAAACATTCTCCCCAGCACTTTGGGTAGGCGAGGCAGACAGATCACTTGAGGCCAGGGGTTTGAGACCAACCTGGCCCACATGGTAAAACCCCAGCTCTACTAAAATACAAAAATTAGCCAGGCATGGTGGTGCGTGACTGTAGTCCCAGATACTCAGGAGCCTGAGGTGGGGGAATCACTTGAACCCGGGAGGCGGAAGCTGCAGTGAACCAAGATCACACCACTGCACTCCAGCCTGGGCGACAGGAAGACCTTGTCTCAAAAAAAAAAAAAAAAAAAATTCTCACGCTCTTGAGTGGCATTCTCCTAAATTTCAGAGACTATTTCTCAATTTCCATCTCAACAAACTGCTTTAAGTCTGCCTTCATCAGGCTCTGGAAGGGCAAAGAGTTGTCTGCTTTGTCCACTACAATATCCTGAGCACTCAGAATAGAGCCCAGCCCAGAGCAGGCTTTCAAATATTTCTGGAAAGAATTACCTGTTACTGAAGACAAGCCAAATGTCAGGACAAATAGTCCAACTTCACAGGACAGGCAATAAATACAGGAAGCATTACTTCATAGCCATCCTCGCAAGATGAGTAAATTGCAAAGGATTTCTTTGGATGGATTTATGAATGACAGACACTATAAAATGCTGCTAAAAAGGCCTGGAATCTAGGTTGGCTTTAAGACCATCCTACACTCTCCTGGAGTCAGAAACTTAGTGGTTTGCTGTTGGGAACAAACCACTAAGCTGGAAATTACAGCACGATTTTCATGGTTTTCAATTTTAAACTAACCCATCATTGTCCCCTTAACCAAAATATACAAAATAATACATGACACAATATATGTAAATATTTTTCAAGGTTTTATTGCAAACCAAAATCAGTTTATCACACACAAAAAAAGTTGTGTGATGGGAGGAGGGAAGGATTGTACATATTATAACCATGTTAATTACAGTACATTAAAATGGTGGTTTACATTACAAATAAGCCTGTAAGTTTAAATATACTAGTGTTATAACCCAATGTACAGACTTTCTTTATACAATACATACAATTATCAGGAATGCAAAAAAAAAAAAAAACACCATAAATAATGCCCATTTTACAGGTGACATTTTAAACAATGAAAAACACCAACGGCTCTGACTGACAACTGGGGCATTGGTCCATAAAAACCCTTTCTAAAAATAGAAATATTTGTAGCAGCAATGCTTTCTTTAAGCATCTGAATGAGTCATTGCAAGACCATTTCAATAAATTTTAATTATTAACCATATCTTACAAAAAAGTCTACACATAAATTTATCTTCCAAATATGGAAGAAACAAACAATGTCCCACGTTGTAGTGTCCTGCAAGTGTCACATTGATGCTAATAACAAAATCCATCTGTGATCAGGCATACCACACTCACACAACTGTTCACACAGCATATCCACAAGGGAAAATAAAGAACTGAAACACTCTGCGATAGGAAAAGCTTTGGAGCTAACACAATCTCTTCAAAAAAGGCACATTTCATAATATTCATCATCACAGCCTAGAGAGACCTGCAGGAGACCTTTCTTAGAACAGGGTCCGCCTTCTAACGCAACTCCTGCCTCTGTCTAAGGCGGCACTCTAATGCTCGTTTCAGAGATAGCACCACGTTGGAAGGAAGAATAAAAATGAAAACCTCATGAGCTCACTGAGGAGGATGTGCTCTTCAAAAAGCTTCCAGCGAACAGTGTGCAATAAGATTGCTAAGCTTCCAGAGATGTGCAAATTCTCTTGTGACATGTCCTGTCAGCTGGCGGCTCCACCAAAAGGCTAACTAAAACATTCAGAAACACACATAAAACCCTTGAAAAGCAAGCCCTAACAGCCTTCAGAGGAAAGAGTCCGTGGGAGGCGCGTAGGAAAAGCCTAGGAAAGCCTCGGCAGCTTCCTTGACGCTGGCTGTGACGAGGATGCTGTCGGGGGACTTGCCAATGGAATTGGGGACAGGCTCTTCGGTAAACTCAGGGTCAAAGTGCCGCAGGTCATTGGGCCCACTCTGTGACGGGAAGGGAAAAACACGCTTGTCAAGAACTCACACTGGACACAGGACAGGGAAATCCTGAGCAGGCTTTATATACCAAGTTTAAGTCTTACATCAACTTCCATAATCACCCATTTCAAGCACAAAATCTCAAAAGGCTACACACAGTTTAAACATAAGAATAACATTCATTTTTTGCCTTTTGATGCTTTTATTGATAAATGTGCTTAAAAATTATGGGAGCCTTGTTGGGACACAAACATGTACTTTTTATGTAGGAAAAATAATGGGTTTATGGAGAAAATATCTGCCAATGTATTCCTTCCAACCCTCCCCCAGACAATCCTGAATTAAAAGAAATGCCCTTTGGGCTTCACTGTACTTAGAAGAGACAGATACTCACCACATTTGGGTTAAAAGGGGGAGTAATCTTCTTATTAATGAGATCATCCCAGTTAATTAGCGAGAAGAAGACATGACTCTTAATCTCCATCTGTTGATAAGAAACCCAAGATTAATTTAGACAGGTGCATTCAATAAGGGCAGGGAGGTCTAGTGCACGTCCCCGCTGGCCCAGGAGAACAGGAAAACATCACTCACAAAGTCATCCTTGGCTCCCAGCCGCTTTGTCCTGTCCTTCTGCAGGAGGCCCTCCAGGAGGTGTCTTGCGGAATTTGTGATATTTGGTTTCAACTGGAGGGGCTTGTTCAGAATGTTGTCGTACATTTCAGCTGTGTTTCGGCTATAAAAAGGAGGCTGAAAGAAGGGGAAAATTACTTTAGACTTAATTGGAAGTTCTGTATGGCATGTATTACCAGCAGAGAAAAAGATGTAAACTGCAATAAATACTAGGCTCGATTTGAGAAACTCTGCCCACCTCGATGCTTTCTTTTCCCTTGCTATTTAAGTGTCTACTTTGCAACGTTAATAAGCGGTAGCTTTTCACCACCACACAGGTTAAGTGTGGTCCTATCTAGTAAAATGTGAAATGCACAAAATAACTAGGCAAGCGATTATTCTTATGACATATAAAATGACCAATATGCCTCTTAGCTGCATTTGATAAGCCTACTGCTAAGGGCAAGACACAATGGCCAAGCATGGGCTGTGTGAAGACAATATTGTAGGGAGCAGGTAGTGTTCCATGCTTCCCAAAGTGCCACTCACCAGGCCATACAGCATCTCATACAAGACGGCTCCCAGGCACCACCAGTCCACGGTCCTGTCATAAGGCTGCTTATGAAGCACCTCAGGTGCGAGATACTGAAAGACAGACCAGGGAAACAAGAGTTCAGAACGTGTGAAAGCAGGCAATCCCACAACCACACATTTAGTTTGAAAAAGCTAAGAGACCCAGAGCCAGCTTGGAAGACATATATCTTTAGATTCCTTCCTGATAAAACTGCTGGACTTCTTGAGGGTGACTGGCTTCCTATGTGTACTAACATTTAGGAAATTGCTGGGCACTTGGTATCTCTTACTTGGAGATTTAGAAAATTTTTATGATGCAGATCTTACAAACAGCTACTTTTCAGTAGACAACAGAAAGCCTTGGGATTTCTCTTGCTACATCAAACAGCAAATGTATTTTATTTGCACTGAATTGTACTAAGTAATTTCTGAAAGGAGTTTACTCTTCTTGGTACTTCAAGGCATGATTGTACATCTCTCTCCTGGAAGGCGGGGGTAAACCAGGCACCAAACCAAGAGGGCGCCTACCTCCGGCGTGCCACAGAAGGTGGATGTCGTGCTGTTATGTTCAATGTTCTCCTTGCAGAGTCCGAAGTCGGTAAGGACAATGTGTCCCTGTGAATCTAGCAAAATATTCTCTGGTTTTAAGTCTCTGTAAAAAAGTGAATAGAAAAGTAGTTGCACAAGTTAATTTCACTTCCTAAGATATCCTCTTAAAGATAATTGCTAAAGGTATTAGAGGCATTTTAGGTTCACTGTAGTTGTATAGTGAAGAAAAAAGGGAGCCTTGTTCTCATCTATTCTGGATTAGGCACAATCCTACTTGGCTGGTTCCCCCTTGGCACGAAGTCAAGCCAGCTCACGTGCTAGGGGATCTGGTTTTAGGCAACCAAGTTGCACATAAACACAAATTATTTTAAGGCCCTATGAAAGAGCCAGTGCTACGTCTCCTTTATACCCAAACAGGTAGCCTTAAGAGCTCTCAGGCTTACCTATAAACGATGTTCAGTGAGTGCAGGTAGCCCAAGGCACTGGCTATTTCAGCAGCATAGAAACGAGCCCGTGGTTCCAGGAAGCAGCGTTCCCTCTGGAGATGGTAGAACAACTGCGAGAGACAGAACAAAGTCAGTCTGGGTTGCAAATGAACTTAATTAGTTTTGACATATACAGCAAAAGCCCAACTGCAGGAAGCAGCCCCAAGTAATCTATGAACTATAAACCTGATAGGTTGAAGAAAATGCTAATTCTGGTAACATTCTCCCCACCAAGCATCTTTGAAAACTTTCTTCTCAAACTAAAACAAAGCAGGCTGTGCAGAGACACTAAGAGTTGACTTCTATTCCCTCTGCTCACCTCTCCACCATTAATGTAGTCTAGGACAAAGTACAATTTGTCAGCAGTCTGGAAAGAGAAGTGAAGGCCCACCAGGAAAGGGTGTTTCACATTCTTCAGCAGAACATTCCGCTCCGACATAATATGCTTCTCCTAGGAAAATGACAATTCAGATTTAGTGGCATATTTCAACTTGGCACCAAAATTCCAAGATCAAGATTATTCAAGGAGTGTCTACCTCCAATGCCAACCTCATCAAGCACATCTCATACCTCTTTCTTTTTCAGGATTGCTTTCTTCTGTAAAACTTTGACTGCATAGAACACTTCTTCTGCCTTGTGTCTTGCTAGAAGAACCTGAAATTTCAATTTAAAAAAAATCATTTTTCTTTCCTCATCTAGGGAGAATGTAAAATGAGGACATGAAGAAAGTGTACCAAAAGATCTTCAGATTTGAAATTACCTTTCCAAAACTGCCCTTCCCAATCACTTTCAAGAAGTGAAAGTCAGATGGTTTAGCATGAGGATTGGACGATGGGCCAAGGTTGATTTGCTGAGAAGGACTTGGCTAGGAAAAAAAGAAAAAGATTTCTTTTAATATCATTGCTTCAAAGGAAGACATCTATAATATAAACGATGTAGAAGATGTTACATCTACAAATGACTGAAGCAAATGACCATACAGCTATCTATAAACATTCAAAACTACATTTCATCACAAGTCATTTCAAATGAGTATGGAAACTGCACACAATCATGTTGTTTCGGACAGATAAAACCTTTTTATGAAATATGCCTTTTAAAATAATCCACTTTGGAGGTGAAATACGCCCACGAAAAAATAAAATAATACTGACTGCATACTTAAATATTTGTTATCACTTGTTATGCCATAAAGTAATGAAGCATTTCTGCTTTGATACTAAATTCTAGAAATGCTGTTCTAAACCATTAATGCAGGAATACTAACTGACTCCCTTACAGTTCTCCACAGAGGCACTGCACATGGAAAATACTTACTGGAGGAGAAGGGTTGGCATTCATAAGCTCAGGCTCCTGAGGTTGGGAGATTTTCAAGATGGACTGAACTTCAGGGCTACAAGGGAATAAAGGGCATGATTTAGAATCCAGCTCGCCACTAGGGGGCACACCAACATCAAAAGTCAGTTTCTGGCTCTACCGTCTTCTGCCCGGATAATTCGGTGTTTAAACTGAAAATACCCCATATATTACTCAGTTAAAGAAAATAATAAACCCCGTTAAATACAGAAATAAGGATTGTTGTTCATGGAGAAAGGGCGTGAATTCGGCCGACAAGAACCATTTATCTTACAACTCCAGTTCAAGCCAAATCAGCAAATTAACTTTAATGCTAAAAATGTGTCTAATATATTAAAATTTAAGGAGAAAAGAGATTCCCACCCCAGAAGAAGTCTTCGCCTTCCCGATAAACGCCGTGATGAGACTGTTTACTGCTGGCAAATTCAAACCAGACTAGTTATTCTTATTTCCTCAATTCCCATCAAACTTACTGTTTGCATGCATAGGAGTTATTGGCAATCTTCTGAATAAAGTCGTTCAGGCCCATCCTCCTTTGCTTCATGAAAGCTGTGGATTAACGAGGAGAGATAAAGAAACGTTTAGACGGCTTCATAACGTCCGGAGCCACATACACTAATCTGATCCCGGACTTTCAAAAAATTTCCACTTTGAGTCTCCTGGAGCAGAAGTCCTGCCAGATTCCTGCACTCACCGATGAGAATTGCCACCATGCCCCTCATCCTGGAGTAAGTGAGGGTGCCCTTAGCTGCCTCGGTTTTCACCGTCATCACCACCGCGGGGAGACAGGAAGACGTTGGCGCTGGGAGACCGGCTCGGTGTATGCTGTGCCGGGCCGCGCGCTCGGCCTTATAGGCGAGGCACCGCCGTGGGGGCGGGGCCTGCGCGACAATGAGAAGCGGCCCCGCCCTTCGCCTCGTCCCTCCCTCCGCCCCGACCGCCTCGCGGTTTGCTGGCAGCCGCGCAGCCTGCGGCGGGCGGTTCTGTCCCCATTGAGAGGGCGAGCCCCGGGCAGGGGCGCGAGGACCGTCCGGGGAGGGCCTGGCGCGGGGCCGTTATCAGCCTCCATCGGCCCCCGGGGCAGGAGAGAGGGAAAGCGCTGACGGAGGGCGCGGGGAGGGCCGGAGAGCCCGGGGTAGTTTTCCACCTCTCATTTATTCCGCCGCCCGAGAAAGCCAGGGTCGCAGCGCCCAGGCGCTTCCCGGCGGGTGCGCGGCGGCCACGGTGGCTTCGCTCACTCCCTCCCTGCAGATTCCCTTTCCCCGGCCTGGCGCCGTCCTGCGGCCGGACCCTCACCTCCCGCCCCAGCCCAAGCTGACGGTGCGCGCCACCCTCTGGGGTTTATCTCTGGGGCGCAGGGCGAAGCTCGCGACCTTGCCTGCCAGGTCCTCCCGTTCCCGCCGCCGGGACCCCGGCTCTCAGAACTCCGACGAAAGCCTGCCCCTGCCGACGAGCCCGCGAGTCGGGCAGGAGCCGAGCCGCTCTGGGGAAGTGAGCCAAGTCCCCAGCGGGGCCGGCGACCGCGCTTACCCAGTCCGCTCAGCAGGAAGGACTCGCTCCTTTTCTGCGCATCGGCCCTCTTTTTGTGGCGGGGCCGCAGCAGGGACTCGAGCCGGGCCCTAGGCAGCGCGCCCTGCATCTCCCCCATGGGCAGCGGGCGGCGGGGCGCACGGCAGGCGAGAGCGACCGGCGAGCACTGACGTTTCCTTGAAGGAGCCGCCGTGACTCAGGCCGGGCAAGATTTCCTGCCCCGAGTCCCAAAACAAACAAATGGCCCTTGTGCACGGTCGGGTCGCTTCCGAAAACGCCTTTTTTGTGCTTTTGGCCAAAACCAAGCAAGGCTGAAAAATCCCAGAACTTGGAAGAGGAGGAAGGAAGGAAAGAAAGAGGGAAGGGGGGGAGGGAGAGGTCAGGAATGTGGAGGGGAGGGGGCGGAAATAAAAGTCGTCTCTGCTCTAAAGGAAAAAGTACAATCTGCATTTCACTTTTTTTTTTCTAAAGTAATCTCTGAGAACATTTTGTCCGTTCCGCATGTAATTTTTTTCCTTGCATTTTTAATCTCTGTCATGCCAAGAACACGTGAGGAGGTAACAAGCGAAGGGAGGAGGTAGCTTTGCCGGGGGACCGACCTGGCGTGACCTGGGTATCCTCGATTCCTCTGTGGGGCCTGCTTCTCTCCCGCTCTCCTACCTGAAAACCCTGCAGGTCACGATACATGGTCTTAAAATCATCCCTACTCCTCCCTGGGTTTAACTCAAGGCTGCCCCAGGGCTTGTCTTAGTTTTGCCACCTCGCTCTTTCTCTCGAGTCCCACAGAAACTGTGACTTTATCCTGAAAGATTAGCCGGGTGACCCCGCTGCAGAAGGCAGGGCAGGGAAGGGAGGGAAGCTGGAGGCGGCGGCCCGGGCTCTGCAGAGCAGCGATGTCGGTGCCTTCCAGTAACCCCGCGACTGGAGGATGTCTGGGAGCCGCAGGCTGACCGCCGGCGCGGCGACGTGAGCCTGTGCTGGCCGGGAAGCCACGAGCACAGCGATTGGGCCCAGAGCAAGCAGTTACAAGTTACCACTATTCGCAGGGCCAGGTACCTGGCGCTCCCTGTTGCTGTCTGCGGTGGCTGCCCTGCCATGACCTCTTGCTGCCAAGGGCTCTGCCATTTTAAAGTTGCCTACTGGATCTGGCACAGTCCCGAAATACCAGCTGTCAAACCAGGAATAGCGTGTGAAACGCCTTTTCCTTGGTCTTGGGCAGGGGTTTGTTTTGCAGGCAAAACCACCCCCACTTGCCCTAAAGTGATCTCTAGTCTCAACTGCTTCTTGGTTTGCTTTGTTGCAACAGTCGCAAACCGAGAGGAGAGAAACACACATTCTCTTTCCTGGAGTCTGGCTGGGAACGTTTTCTTAGTGCCCACACTTTTAAAAAAAAGCACTTACTGGGGACGGGCGCAGTGGCTCAGCTCACACCTGTAATCCCAGCACTTTGGGAGGCCGAGGCGGGTGATCACGAGGCCAAGAGATCGAGACCATCCTGGCTAACAGGGAGAAACTCCTTGTCTACTAAAAATAGAAAAATTAGCCAGGCGTGGTGGTGTGCGCCTATAGTCCCAGCTACTCGGGATGCTGAGGCAGGAGAATCGCTTGAACCCGGGAGGAGGAGGTTGCCGTGAGCCGAGATCGTGCCACTGCACTCCAGCCTGGCAACAGAGCCAGACTCGTCTCAAAAAATAAAAATAAAAATAAAATAAAATAAAGCACTTACTAGTACCTGAAATTGACATGCCAACCTAAAGCAATGTTTAGGCAATTTCAAATCACAGTAACTGGCCTATGTCTGCTTCCTTTTGCACGGAATCGTCATAGAATATGACTTTGTTATTGCCAATACCACCCATACGTCATGTCCCACCATTCAACTAGTCTAGCCCACCCTAGCTCTGCTCCTACCTGGTTCCTTCCCCTGTTGAGGGGGCAAATTGTGCTCAGGCTGTCCAGAAATATCAACCTGCACACAGACTTTTGCATGTTTGTTTTCAAACATTAAATTAAGAAACCTACAACCAGAGACCCTCTCCTACACCCCACCTTATGTGCCTTCCCCATGTCAAGTAACCCCAAATCCTCTGAGGCATCTGCAAAATATAGTACTGTAAGTACGAACCTTTCAAAGGGGATTTTAAAGCTGCTTCTTTCATTCTTTGGGTTGCCCAAGGATATGCAGGTTGGGGATTACTTCTGGAGGCTGGAGGTAGAGCTCAGTTATGGCTGAAGTAGGCCTCCCTGCTACATGCCTCTGATAAGCTGGAAGCTCTGAGATGACATGAGAGCACCAGCCAGAGGCGGCTATCCCTGTTCTATTATGAACCCCACTTTATATCAAGGCAATTTAAATACAGGAAGGGAGCAAGCTGCAAAGTTCAACCCTGGGCCATTTATTCTCCCCGTTGCAACATCACTCAGAAAATTACAGTCATCAGCGTCCTAGCTTTATTACACCCCCAGCACGACACACAAGAAATATAACTTAACTGATTATCCTCACAAATCAGTCCAGAAAAAATTCAAAACACATGCACAGGGTTCATTTTCTCAAAGAGGCTCTGTGGCATGCATTCCGGGAGGAACGTGGAATTCAAGTCGGAAGGCTCTACGCGGAATAGAGAATAGATGCAACCGTATGATTTGTGGTTGGAAAAGAAAGGGAACGTCTGATGTGCTCCTTCCTCCCCTACCCTAATGTTCAGCACTTGGAGACGGATGGTCGGCTAAACTTATCATTTAACAGAGAGAATCAAGTTGTTGAGACTGGCTTTTCTTCCAACCGGATACCTGATGGGTGGAGCAGGCGCCCCCTGTTCTGTCCCAGCAACCTACTAAGACTTCCGAACAGGAAGGTGACACACGGCGGAGGGGTGCTTGGGGGGAGGGGGAGACGGGGGAGCTGTTTGTGACGCGCGCCTGTTAACACTGCACAGGCTTTAGGTTGCCCTGTAGCTGCTATTCAAACGCTTGATCTGTCCTTCCTTCCTGTCGCCAGCCTCTTTCTTTGGTCCAGATAGTCCTCCTACTAGGAGGAATCCGGCCCCTTTCCTCTTACTCCCTGGTGGCGAAGTGCTCAGAGTAGCCTCGCGAACTGTTTGTAAATGCAAACTAGAGGGCGATGGAGTTCTCTGAGAGAACTTGCTCTGTATACGCGACTTCCCCCACTTGTCTCCTGAGATTCTATTGGTCCAGAGAATTTCTCTACAACGCCTCGTGCAGTCATGGAAAATGTAGACGGCTGGATATGAGATAGGCTAATTACCTCCCCACTCCTCCAAATGAATGGTCTCACATTTATGTCTCGGTGCTGGGAAAACTGCAGTCAAAACCCTCAAGTGGGAATGATTGACCACGATAAAAAAGCTTGCACTGAAACTAAATGTTTCCCAGTGCATGTGCATTTTAATGCTTCAGAAAATTTTTTTTCACTCTTCGATTTTATTCCCCTATAGTCTGATGGACTATCAATGCTAAAAACTGAGAGCTTCACAAAGATACGACTTTTTCCATTTAATTTTAAAAGGCTTATAAATTACTGATATTTCTCAACATATTAAATATTTTGAAAAATATTTTTATAAGGACTTAACCATATTCACTCTTAAGACACTTCTTAAATGTATCAGCTGTAATGTTCATAATTCCCCGTGCATGTTATCTTCCATTGATAACAAGGCAATATAATTGTTTCATATTGTTCAAAGTACCATCAATTTTAGAACAATCCTATGCAGAGTTTAAGTTCCCATACTTTTTGATTCATTGTTTGATGCACATAGAAACCTTTCCCTGGAACACCCTCAAAACAGCACATAGAAATACCAGAAAACATAATTATTATAATTACAGAAAACATAATTATTATTCTAGAGAGAAACTGAATGGATCCGTTTTTGTTGAAGGTTGTCAGCAAAGCCATGTCTTTTTTTTTTTTTTTACAATATTCATCCAACAGAAAATGATGATGACAAATGAGTTTATTCATTATAGCTATTATAGACAAGTCACTAGCAATGGTGGTTATTTAAATGTCTATTTATAGACACAGGTTGTATAGTAATTATTACCTTCCATATTCATAATTGTCAAGCATAAAGATAAGAATGTGATACAGCAGATAACTAAGAGAACACTATCTATAATCATAATGTTAAAAGTTATTAAAACCCACAAAACTAATTATTTCATTTATGCAGGGCTTATATTTTTTCCAAGACAGAGGAGATAATATTCTACACCCATTCCTTCTGAAAAGTAAGCCCATAGGAAAATTGATGGGAGGGTAGGAACATGATTTGGTAGTAAATTTTTTATGTCATTCAGGGGATAAATTAAAGAGAAGAAGCCAGTGGGAATCCTTGACATGGGAGGAATGAAAAACTTTTTTTTTTTTTTTGAGATAGAGTTTCACTCTGTTGTCCAGGCTAGAGTACAGTGGTACAGTCACAGCTCACTGCAGCCTCAACCTCCTGGGCTCAAGTGATCCTCCCACCTCGGATTCCTGAGTAGCTGGGACTACAGGCACATGCCACCATGCCTGGTTAATGATTTTATCTTTTGTAGACACATGGTCTCACTGTGTTGCCCAGGCTGGTCTCAGACTCCTGGGCTCAAATGATCCTCCTGCTTCAGCTTCCCAAAGTGCTAGGATTTTAAGTGTGAGCCACTGCGCCTCACCTGAGGAATGAGAATCTAGATAGCAAGAGACCAACAGATCTTTCTCAGGCTGAAAACGTACCCATCTCCATCTTGGCAATATTGTCAATGTCTGATTTATTATAATCCAATCAATGATTAAAAACAAAAACAACAACAACAAAAAACACCAGCTAGAATGCAATATGATAGGTAAGGAATCGTATGTATGTGACAACTTTATTTTTGGTTCTCAGGATTGACCTGGAAAATGGTGTCCAGGGAACTTTCCATATTATTATGGAAAATGATACATTGGTCTGGACAGAAGAGTAAATTGGAAAAATTTGTAAGTCAACATTTAATACTATTGGTAAACTCAAGAGGGCTGTGGTGGCCAGTTGCAGGGGCTCATGCCTCTAATCCCAGCACTTTGGGAGGTTGAAGCAGGAGGATCACTTGAGCCCAAGAGTTTGAAACCAGTCTGGGCAACATAGTGAGACCCTGTCTCTACAAAAAATACAAAAATTATCTGTGCATAGTGGCACACCTGTATTCCCAGCTATTTGGGAGGCTGAGGTGGGACAATTGCTTGAGCCCAGGGTGTTGGAGGTTTCAGTGAGCCAAGATCTTGCCACTGCACTCTAACTGGGACAGCAAAGTGAGATCCTACCTCAAAAACAAAAAAAAAGACTGTGGTCTTACTGAAAGCCATATATTATTGACATACCTTTACTGTTAGGCATTTGCATTTTAAAAGGCCACTTTTCAACTCAAAAAAAAAATAATTTGCAATGATAAAATGTCAAGCATTCAAACAAGAAACAGGTCTGAGAGCTTTGGGGCGAGAGGCCTCTCGCCGTTTCTGGCCTGGTCTGCCTCCTCTCTATCCTCTCTAAGGTAAACCTACATGGGCATCTACTTCCCCCACAAGTCCAGCAACCAGAATCCTTCCTAAGACACACATATTAAAGGTGTAACTGACACGAAGACAATATAAAGGGCTCTCTTTCACCCCCACTTTATTTACAAAGGGCCCATAGTAAATAAGGAGTCTGGATTTCTGGTGGACATCTTTTGTCAAACTAAAGTGAAACCTGAAAGCTTTAATTTGCTCAGTATAAATCTCTCTCCAAGTCTCTCCCACTCCTTTCCTTTCCTTTCCTTTCTCTTTCTTTCTTTCTGTTTGTTTGCTTGTTTCGTTTTTTTTTTTTTTGAGATGGAGGAGTCTTACTGTGTCGCCCAGGCTGGAGTGCAGTGGCGTGATCTCAGCTCACTGCAGCCTCCGCTTCCCTGGTTCAAGCAATTCTCCCTGCTCAGCCTCCTGAGTAGCTGGGATTACAGGCACGTGCCACTATGCCCAGTTAATTTTAGTACTTTTAGTAGAGATGGGGATTCACCATGTTGATCAGACTGGTCTCGAATTCCTGACCTCAAGTGATCCACCTGCCTCAGCCTCCCAAAGTGCTGGGATTACAGGCATAAGCCACCATGCCCAGCCCAAGTCTCTCCCATTTCTGAGCCTATAATCAATCTAGAAGGAGTCAACAGAAGCTTGGGCCACCCCTAAGGACTTAAGGACTGTTTCCTGTAAACTCTGCATGCCAGTTGTAACAACAAAAGATACATGTAATAGTAACCAGCAATGGAAAAAACAGTTATGGTGATGTCAATCTAGCTGGCAACGACTAAGGCTTGCTACCTATGAGTTTTTTGTTTTGTTTTGTTTTTTGAGATGGAGTCTCACTCCATCACCCAGGCTGGAGTGCAGTGGCGCAATCTCAGCTTAATGCAACCTCTGCCTCCCAGGTTCAAGCAATTCTCATGCCTCAGCTTCTCAAGTAGCTGGGATTACAGGCACCCGCCACCACACCTGGCTAATTTTTGTGTTTTTAGTAGAGACGGGGTTTTACCATGTCGGTCAGGCTGATCTCAAATGCCTGAGCTCAAGTGATGTGCCCTCCTCAGCCTCCCAAAGTGCTGGGATTACAAGTGTGAGCCACCGTGACTAGCCATACCTGTGAAATTTTAGACAAGGTATTCTCTAACCCTTAATCTTGTCATCTGTATAGCAGGGAGAGTTATACTTGCCTCATATAAGTTGTGAAAAATAATGGAAATAGGCCAAGTGTGGTGGCTCACGCCTGTAATGCTAGCACCTTGGGAGGCCAAGACGGGTGGATCACTTGAGGTCAGGAGTTCGAGACCAGCAGGCCAACATGGTGAAACCCCATCTCTACTAAAAATACAAAAATTAGCCGGAAATCACTTGAACCTGGAAGGCAGAGGTTGCAGTGAGCCGGGATCATGCCACTGCACTCCAGCCTGGGCAACAGAGCAAGACTCCGTCAAAAAAAAAAAAGGAAATAAAGAATTTAGTAAGCACCTCTCTCATGTTGGAGTTTTAAGTAGAAAATATGATCTGTGTATATTTGCCAGCCCCACCCTACGCACGTCACAAGTACAAACAGAACACTGTCGCACAGTGCAAAGGGTTCCAACGAATCAAAACAATAATACATCAAGCGATTATGGGCTGTGAGTAAGGCACTTGCACAGTATGGGCCACTTAATCTGCTGGGCCAAGGCGAAGCCTATGTGATAGGAATTCTGTGAAAAGCCTGAACGATTATCCACTTAGTTCTTCCAACCTCCCCCTCCTCCATTCAGTCTCCTTCACAGACAGTGCTCCTGAATGTGCTGCATGAAGAAACAAAATGCCATGATTACTGAATAAAGACTTGTTTACCAAGTGTTTGCAGCAAAGACTGAAGTTTAGCGTGAAAAAGTAGAGAGCAAACCAAAACTAACTCAAGAAAGTTTGTACTTGCTCAAGGAAACAACAGAAGGCAAATACAGACCTATTGAGAGGGTGGAGGGAGTCATTGAAAGAAGATCAGAGGCCAGTCAGTGCTTATCGTGCTTTTTCTAGGTCAATAAGCTTATCCTGCAGGAATGAGAAGAGGAACAAGATCCAATTGAGCCTGGCCTCTGTTAGTTTTAGTCATTCAGATCTCTGTGGCGCACCTCTTTCATTTATTGATTTATTGTATTGATATATGTTGATGAACATATTTTGGGGTAACATGGTATTTTGAAACATGTATACAATGTGTAATGATGAAATTAGGATAATTGGGATATTCGTCATCTCAAATATCTCAAACATTTATCTTTTCTTTGTGTTGAGAACATGCCAATTCTTCCCTTTTAACTATTTTGAAATATACGATAAATTATTGTTAACTCTAATTTCCCTAGTGCCATATCAAATGCTAGAACTTATTCCATCTATCTGGCTGTATTTTGTACCCAGTAATGTGAATGGGTTCTTGACAGGCACTGTGTTAAGCCCTGGATCTAACAAGGATGTCATGATGGGCGGTGTTGCTGTACTCAGGAAGGGCGTGGTCTATATTTTGTAAAACGTAACTGCACATTCCCAAAAGCAGAGCTGAGCTTACAGACATTTCTAATTTTCCTCAGGCCCAGCTATGCCTTAATGTCATTAAAGTACAGCCTTGGGCATGTTTGATCATTTAGATTATCTAGTTTTTCAAGTGAGGAATGCGCTGGAACGTCTTCTGCAGCTCTGATATTGTACAGTTCTATGATGTCTGGGAAAAAATAAACCCAGAAGGAACTTCTGGAGGCCCAGAACTACTCTCCTGGCATGGTTTCCTATAATAATGCCCCACACCCAGCTGATGCTTTAGAATAATCTGTCCCTACCCCCCACCCCAGGCATTGGATCCCTCGGTCAGGAATTTATGTGTTTAGTTATTTAAATCTCAGGTGTTTCTCTGGACTTTGAGTTCCTTGAAGGTCAGGCAGCACAATTTGTGTCTCTCACCTGCCTAACATTCTCTAATCAGGTCGCTGCCTGCCTCTCTGACCTCTCCTTCTACCTTCCCTCTCCCTCCAGGTTTGTACCACTGTGGTGCTCTCTGTTCCCTTTGCAGGCCAAGCTAGCGTCTGCCCAAGGGACTTCGCCTTTGCTGTGCCCTTCACCTGGAATGCTTTCCTCCTCATGCTCACATAGCTGGCTCCTTCTTGTCATTCGGATCTCCCAGTAAATATCTTATAGGCTGGGAGTAGTAGCTCATGCCTGTAATCCCAGAACTTTGGGAGGCCAAGGCGGGCAGATCACGAGGTCAGGAGATCAAGACAATCCTGGTCAACATGGTGAAACCCCATCTCTACTTAAAAAAAAAAAAAAAAAAATACAGAAATTAGCTGGGCGTGGTGGCGTGCGCCTGTAGTCCTAGCTACTTGGGAGGCTGAGGCAGGAGAATTGCTTGAACCCGGGAGGTGGAGGCTGCAGTGAGCTGAGATCACATCACTGCACTCCAGCCTGGGCGACAGAGTGAGACACTGTCTCAAAAAAAAAAAATCACATTGACACAGTAGACCGAAAGTAGCCAGTAGCTGGCCATTCTTCGTCATTCACTCTATTTCAATTATCTGCATATTAGTTTTATTATGTGACTTTTTCTGGGTTTATTATTGATTCACCCAACTAGAAAGTAGTCTCTATGAGATAGGGATATCATGTTTGTTTGTTTAAGACAGGGTCTTGCTCTGTCCCTCAGTCTGGAGCGCAGTGGTGCAATCACGGCTCACCACAACCTCCGCTTCCCGGGTTCAAGCAATCTTCCCACCTCAGCCTCTCTACTAGATGGGACCACGGGTGTGTGCCACCATGCCTGGCTCATATTTGTATTATGTGCAAAGATGAGGTCTTGCTGTGTTAGCCAGGCTGGTCTCAAACTCCTGGGCACAAGTGATCCGCCCACCTAAGCCTCCCAAAGTGCTGGGATTATAGGCGTAAGCCACTGCCCCTAGCCAGAATAATTATCTATATTATTTGCCACATCATCCCTGGTGCCCAGGAGAGGGCCTAGCCCACAGGAAGTTCTTGAGAAATAAAATGCTTTCATAATGGTTTACATTAAACCCTCTCTATGGATTACATCATATGAATTTGGCTTATAGAAAAGTATGCCATTGTAACCTGTTTTACTCTTGTCATCCAACCAACTTTCCTCAAGAACTTTAGAATCTTTCTTCCTGCCAGGGGATGACACAGTCACCTCACAGAGTGTTTTCTTCCTGTCTTGAAGTCATGACGTTCTCCATCATTTTTGTATTGCCAGAAAGCCTGAATGAACATTTAGCTGAAACTCCTTCTACTTTATATCCCTTTATATCCTCTCAAAATAGCCTTCTCTACACAACGATAAGGACTTGATAAAAGGGACCCTATTGTGCAGCCCCTGTCTGGACAAAGTAGTTTTAAAGCCATAGCAGAATGGCCATCAGGTTGTCAGAAATGACAAAAGCCACAGCACATGTGGAAGTGGTGCAAATGCTTAGTGCCAAGTTAAGATACAAAACTACACTTTCATATCTCTATGATTATATATATGTGTGTGTGTGTGTGTGTGTATTACGGTTTTCCAGAGAATAAAACCAATAGGATATATCTAGAGAGAGAGAGAGAAAGAGATGGAGAAAGAGAAGAGAGGAGATTTATTAGGGGAATTGGCTCATACAATTATGAAAGCTGAGAAATCCCATGGCAGGCTGTCTGCAAGCTGGAGACCCTGGGATGCCACTAGCGTGGCTCAGTCCAAGTCTGAAGAACTGAGAATCTGGGAGCTGCTGGTGTAAGTCCTAGCGTCCAAAGGCCAAAGGCTGGAGAACCTGATGTCCGAAGGCTGGAGAAGCATGTATCCCAGCTCCGGGAGAGTGAGTGACCTACCTACGCTTCTATCTAGGCCCCCAGGCGATTGGACACTACCCCCCCTCACCTACCTGCTCCCACATTAGTGGGGGCGGGTCTTTTCTACTTAGTCCACTCAGACTCATGCATCAATCTCCTTTAGAGGTGCCCTCAAGGCCACACCCCAAAATAATGCTTTGCCAGTTTTCTATGTATTCCTTAATCCAGTCAAGTTGACACTTAAAATTAACCATCACAAGTTCTCCCCTTTCAGCTTGGCAGCCATACATATCTCTTTGTGTCACACTTAATCTCCAAATAAAGACAATAGCAAAGTGATAATTCCACCTAATGTAATGCACCTGTTCTGTGTACAACAGAAAACATTCTAGTCCCTTCCCCAGAAGACAAGGTAAAGTCCTTGGGTGATGTTTACTCTTCTGCTGATATCCCATAACTTAAATACTATGATATAAAATTAACAATTCTTAAATACTGACATAAAGTCAATAAATCTTGTAGATACTGATATAAAGTCAATAAATGTTGTGTTACATGATAAAGAAATAAGAAAAGAATGAAAACAAAGATATTAATATATGTACATAGACGCACAAACATATTTTTAACAAAACGGGGAGGAAATACTCATCACAGTTACAGTGCTTATTTCTGCGACTGGTCACCTGGTCATAGCTGGTACTTATAACTACCTTCCTTTACTACCCATTCTATATTCCCTTTACCTTCAACAAGAACCTCAGTTGATTGTGGTTGTTTATGTGGCAGGTGACCCAAACCTACATTTCTGAAGAGTCTGGGCCATTCACAGTCTTACTTGGATTGAGTTGTTGTAATTTCTCATTGACCTTAATCACAGGACATGGTAATACTAAGAGACATCCTAAGGGATCTTCTGTATTTCAGACATACACTTCTGTTTTGTTTTGTTTTGAGATGGAGTCTCACTCTGTCGCCCAGGTTGGAGTGCATTGGCGCGATCTCGGCTCACTGCAACCTTTCCCTCCTGGGTTCAAGCAATTCTCCTGCCTCAGCCTCCTGAGTAGCTGGGATTACAGGCACCCACCACTATGCCCAGCTAATTTTTTTTTTTTTTTTTTTTTTGAGACGGAGTCTCGCTCTGTCACCCAGGCTGGAGGCAGTGGCGCGATCTCGGCTCACTGCAAGCTCTGCCTCCTGGGTTCACGCCAGTCTCCTGCCTCAGCCTCCCGAGTAGCTGGGACTACAGGTGCCCACCACCACACCTGGCTAATTTTTTTTTGCATTTTTAGTAGAGACGGGGTTTCACCGTGTTAGCCAAGATGGTCTCGATCTCCTGACCTCGTGATCTGCCCGCCTCTGCCTCCCAAAGTGCTGGGATTACAGGCGTGAGCCACCGTGCCTGGCAAACATACACTTATTTATCTCCATTGTGGAATAGTAGTCCAATTTCTCCCTAGTATTTTGTATCAGTTACTCCAGTCAACATCATAACTCCCTTCTTAGCTTTTTGATTCAGAGGCATGAGGATCCCAAAGTGGCTGGGTGGTAGTCTTAACTTTCAGTTCAATGGAATCATTGTTGTGTCTCCGGAAGCACTCCTCCCTCTGGAACTAAAACCTCCAGGCCTGCAGATCATAAAGTCATGGGAACAGAAAGCAAAAATGTTTCCAATGGGTCACTAGGGGGAATAGTGAGTGGTGCCACTCCCATTTCCACCCCTTCCATCCCTTCCATTTCTGGACCTGTGGATCCTGGCTATGGGAGAAGCAGCACCATATGCTGGATGTTGATTCAGAGCATATACAACTTTCTGAAGAACCTTGCACCAGCCATGCAAAAAACCGTCACTATAACTTCCAAAGGTCATTACACCATTCATTCTATTAACCCAGCTGCTCCAGGATGATGGGAAACATGGTTAAGACCAGTGAATTCCAGGAGCATGGGCCCATTGCTGCATCTCTTTGGCTATAAAATGTATTCCTTGATCAGAAGCAGTGCTGTGTCTGTGTGGAATACCATGACAGGGGATAGGGCATTCTGGGAGTCCATGGATGGTAGTTGTGGCAGAAGCATTGTGTTCAAGGGAGGCAAATCCATATTCAGATTAAGTGTCTATTGCAGTAAGGATAAAACACTGCTTCTTCCATGATGGAAGCTGTCCAATATAATCAACCTGCGACCAGGTGGCTGGCAGATCACCCTGGGGAAAGGTGCCATATCAGAGGCTCAGTGTTCATTTCTGTTGCTGGCCTTAGTGAGTGGACGTCCATGTTGCTGAGTCCATGCATAACCTCCATCCTTGCCACCATGGCTACTTTGTTTATGAGTTCACTGGATGCAAGGGTGGTTGGGGAAAGGGGCTGTCTGGTATCCACAGAATGGGTCATCTTATCTACTTGATTGTTAAAATACCCCTCTATTGAGGTCACCCTTTGCTGAGAATTCCTGTGGACACAAATATCTTTACCTTTTTTTTTTTTTTGGCTCATTCAGAGAGGTCTATTCACAGATCACTTCCCCACATTTCTTTGTCACCAATTTTCCAATCATGTTCCAGCCAAACTATTGGCCACAGCCCATAAATTTGTATATAATTGCATATCTGGCCATTTCTCCTTAGAAGCAAAATGAACAACCAGGTGCTCAAAGTTCTGCTCACTGTGTGGATATCTTTTCAGCACTGTCCTTCAGGGACCTGCCAGAAAGAGACCATAGTGCTGCAGCTGTCCACTTGTGTAATTTTGTGATTTTATATATACAGATATATACATGTATGATAGCATCAGTAACTCAGCGGTGTTACCCATGGCACGAGGGTGTGACACACAGGCTTCACCTCACACAGAGACAAGAAAACAATAATTCACCAACTTCATACTAAGAAATAAACACTAAGATTTTTATTTCCTGTGGATTCCATGCCTTTATTTTCTGTTTTCTTAGCACACAGTAGATTTCAGAGCCACCATGCCCAGCCAACTTTTTTTTTTTTTTGAGTCAGGGTCTTGCTTTGTCACCCAGGCTGGAGTGCAGTGGTATGATCATGGCTCACTGCAGCCTCAACCTCCTGGACTCAAGTCATCCTCCCACTTCAGCCTCCTGAATATCTGGGGCTACAGGCACATGCCACCATGCCTTTTTTTTTTTTTTTTTTTTTTTTTTTTGAGACAGGGATTCCCTATGTTGCCCAGGCTAGTCTCAAGCTCCTGGGCTCAAGCGATCCTCCCACCTTGGTCTCCCAAAGTGCTAGGATACTAGGTTTGAGCCTCTCACGCAACCCAGACAATTTTTTTTTTTTACAGACACTTTTTATGAAACTATTTGTTTCTGAGTTGTGATTATAGAATCCCTTTAACAAATAAGATTAGTTACCCCTAAAGGATTGTTTGATGGTTTGGGGCCAAGCATTTCAGATACTGCATATTAACTACTTCTGTTATACAGGGGTGTGTGTGTATGTATGTATATATAAATATACACATATATTTTTGTGTGCCTGATAACACCAACTTTGTTCCCTAATCATCATTTCACAGAAGATACAAATGGAATCTAAAAGAATGAAAATTAGCTTTTGTATAAGACCACAAGAAAATTACAAAGAAGAAATGAAACAGATGTGAGCAAAAGATGAGAATCATATATAATGTCTAACCTTATAAACTACATACTTCAAGAAGCTACTACTATAATATTACTTATTATTTGTTTATACAATTTCGCTTAAAATTATATTGTATTCTCTACTTATTTAGAGCAAATGATTGTGCCAAATAGATAAGACTATTTCCATCAATTAGTATCTATAATTATTCTATTTCACAACTCATAAAGTGTTGCTTAAAAATCTAATTCCTTAGAACACAAGCACAGATCATCACAATAGACCTACTTAAAGTTCATTTTTCAAATCATGTTGTTTATACACCTTATATACTAACATAAATCCAGTTTAGTAAGGCATTTAGTAAGCCCTGACTTTACTTTTTAAAAGCAAAAGTATTCTCTTTTCTCTGTTTACCACATTGTAAGTACTGTTTGTTATTGTTGTGTTGTTGTCGTTGTTGTTTTGCTTTTTTGAGACGGAGTCTCACTCTGTCACCCTGGCTGGAGTGCAATGGCACCATCTCAGCTCACCGCAACCTCCACCTCCTGGATTCAAGTGATTCTCCTGCCTCAGCCTCCTGAGTAGCTGGGATTACAGGTATGTGCCACCATGCCCGGCTAATTTTTGTATTTTTAGTAGATACGTGGTTTCACCATGCTGGCCAGGCTGGTCTCAAACTCCTGACCTCAAGTGGATCCGCCCGCCTTGGCCTCCCAAAGTGCTGCGATTACAGGCGTGAGCCACTGCACTTGGCCCTGAGTACTGTTTTTATATCTATAATCTGCTCCTATGTTCATAACTGATGGTCAATTGCCTTTTGACTTTTCCTTCTATAGTGGGGAAAAAATAACCAAAGAGCAGAAATGGGGCCCTGTCATACACTGTTTCTTTCTTTTCCCCCTCCCCCCCTTCCCTCTCCTCCCCTCCCCTCCTCTTCCTTCCCTTCCCTTGCCTTTCCATAGAGTCTGGCTGTGTCACCCAGGCTGGAGTGCAGTGGCATGATCTCGGCTCACTGCAAACTCCACCTCCCGGGTTCAAGCGATTCCCCTGTCTCAGCCTCCCAAGTAGCTGGGATTACAGGTGCACACCACCAGGCATGGCTAATTTTTGTATTTTTAGTAAAGACGGGGTTTCACCATATTGGCTACACTAGTCTTGAACTCCTGGCCTCAAGTAATCCACCCACCTCAATCTCCCAAAGTACTGGGATCACAGGCATGAGCCACCATGCCCAGCCTCCTGGCATACACAGTTTGTAATCCCCTTGTCACTGTTCTTTTCCCACCTCCCATTATCTTTTCTTAGGACTTTGATTTTCTTGAGGATTATAGGTTTTTAAAAGGTTGAAAGGGACCTTGTAAAATCCCTCAGGACTGCTATTCCTTATCTATCTCTTCTTAAAAATAATACTAAAGAATTAAAATTAATATTACGTACATTACAAATATTAGAAAGTGCATTTACATAAGATGTGAAAGAGGCACACGATGGTAACAGACACACTAGACTTAGCTAGATTACTTCCAGGAATAATAGTAAATGTCTAAAACAGGTTGCCTTGTTAGAACATGATACTACTGAATCTGAGTGCTTATCTTCCTTATATGTGCCAATTATGTTTTTCTCGAAGAGCAATCCTTTCTGATTTTCGCAGACTGCTTTCTGATCATTTGTCTCCCAAAGAGATCGGGTAAAAGCATGTGGCTTTATTTTTGCCATTTCTAAAAATAACCCAACAACTATGCTGTGCACTGCTCACCTTAGCACTATTGTATTCATGTGTTCATGTGTATAAAGGACAGTTCATAGTCAGCACATTCAATGCTTTTCTCCCTCTTTGTTTCAAAGTTCAAAGTTATTGTCTACATGAAAGTTGGGGTATTTCACCACCAGTCTCATTTTATGCTATTCATAAAATCATGAGCAGACTTTACCAAGGGCAAAAAAATCTTAAGAAACAGAAACATCTCCCTTCCCCCATACAATATTCCTGACAACAATTTATTAAGATCTTTAATCTTTCACTGGAATCACCTCTACTTCCCCAACCATCTCTACCACTGTCAACTAGCATCAGTTGTTAAAGTTCTTCCTTAGGCTGTGATCAAATATCCTCAGGAAAGTTTTTTAAGGAGCAGCTCTACTGCACATTCTCAAGGCAGGTGCTACAGTGGGGCGAAGGACATACTTATCGGCGAAATGAACATGTCCTCTTTAAGTTCCACAGTTAAGTCCACATATTATAATAGCTGACATTTCTTGAACAATTATACTAAGTGGCAGACACTTTTTTTTTTTTTTTTTTTTTTTTTTTTTTTTTTTTAAGACGAAGTCTCTCTCTGTCGCCCAGGCTGGAGTGCAGTGGTGTGATCTTGGCTCACTGCAACCTCTGCCTCCTGGGTTTAAAGGATTCTCCTGCCTCAGCCTCCTGAGTAGCTGTGACTACAGGCGTGTGCCACCATACCCAGCTAATTTTTGTACTTTTTTAGTAGAGAAGGGGTTTCACCATAATGGCCAGGCTGGTCTCGAACTCCTGACCTTGTGATCTGCCTGCTTTGGCCTCCCAAAGTGCTGGGATTATAGGTGTGAGCCACTGTGCCAGGCCCCTAGTGTTTTTTTTTCAAATGCAATTTCTTATTCAATCCTCATAATGATCCTTTGAAAAATGTTTACTATCTATCTATATATATAGATAGATAGATTGTTTTTTTTTTTTTTTTTTTTTTTGAGACGGAGTCTTGCTCTGTTGCCCAGGCTGGCATGCAGTGGCGTGATCTCGGATCACTGCAAGCTCCGCCTCCCAGGTTCACGCCATTCTTCTGCCTCAGCCTCCCCAGTAGCTAGGACTACAGGTGCCCGCCACCACACCCGGCTAACTTTTTCTACTTTTAGTAGAGATGGGGTTTCACCGTGTTAGCCAGGATGGTCTTGATCTCCTGACCTCGTGATCCACCTGCCTCAGCCTGCCAAAGTGATGGGATTACAGGCGTAAGCCACTGCACCCAGCCTATCTTTTTATATATTTTTAAGATCTGTGGCTTAAACAAATAAACATTACTTGGAGATGTGAAACAGCTAGACAATAAAACCAGAATGCAATTCTAGGTGTTTCTGATATCAAAAACCTTGGTTTTTTTGTTTTTTACATAG
Source organism: Piliocolobus tephrosceles (assembly GCF_002776525.5). Classification (NCBI taxonomy): domain Eukaryota; kingdom Metazoa; phylum Chordata; class Mammalia; order Primates; family Cercopithecidae; genus Piliocolobus; species Piliocolobus tephrosceles. The sequence continues at coordinate 32,917,022 of NC_045438.1, forward strand.
TCTCTGTTGCCCAGGCTGGAATGCAGTGGTGAAATCTTGGCCCACTACAACCTCCACCTCTCAGGTTCAAGCAATTCTCCTGCCTCAGCCTCCCGAGTAGCTGGGATTACAGGCACACACCATCACCACGTCTGGCTAATTTTTGTATTTTTAGTGGAGACAGGGTTTCACCGTGTTGGTCAGGCTGGTCTCAAACTCCTGACCTCAGGTGATCCACCCGCCTATGCATCCCAAAGTTCTGGGATTACAAGTGTGACCACGCCCAGCCAAAAATCCTGTTTTTAATTGGTGAAATAATCTTCATCCTTACCTGTTCTAAATAACAGCTCATCACATATTTGTAGGGAACTATCTTTTTTTTTTTATTTTTATCTTTTGAGACAGGGGTCTCACTCTGTCACCCAGGCTGGAGTATAGTGGCACAATCACAGCTCACTGCAGCCTCGACCTCCTGGGCTCAAGCAGTCCTCCCACCTCAGCCTCCCAAGTAGCTGGGACCACAGGCATACACCTAATGCTAATTTGTGTATTTTTTGTTGAAATGGGGTATCACCAGGTTGGCCAGGCTGGTGTTGAACTCCTGAGTTTAAGCAACCCGTCTGCTTCGGCCTCTCAAAGTGCTGTGATTACAGACATGAGCTATTGCGGCTGGCTAACTGCCATTATTTATACTTTTTATCTGTATTCTACCTGCCTCTCTCCAATTTACCTACCTGAGCTCTCATGGGTGAAAACTTGCCTCCTTCTCCATAGAACCTAGCAAAGTGCTGGGCTGAAAGGGAGACAATGTATATCACTCCTATGAAACAAACCTTGTATTTGTCTAATTTCCTTCCTCTCTCAGCTCTCTCTGCCCACTGGCAAGATCACATTGCAGTTTGAATCTCATCGTCTAGTAACTGCACTTTCCTCAAACACTTGTGTCCACATTTAAGCTAGTGAATTTTCATGGCATAGTTCCACTCTTGTCTTTTTGAAGCATTGAAAAGAGAATTCGAAAAGTTTGCAAGAGAACTGACTTAGGAGTTCTGTTTCAGCACTTATGATTCAACATTTAGTTTTAGGCAAAGTACTTAATTTCTTCAAGTAGCCTCAGGGTTAACACATATTTCGCTAATTTCACAGGTTGATTGGAAAGATCAGATGAAATTACTTTTGGGAGAACAGTTTGAAAACTCAAGTGCGTTATGTAACTTAATACCCACAAGAACATCACAGCTTAACTATTAATACAAAATTTTCCTCTAAAAGACACATTTTTTTCTTTTTCCTTTCTTTTTTTTGAGACAGGGCCTCGCTTTGTCCACCAGGCTAGAATGCAGTGGCACTCTCTCAGCTCACTGTAACCTCCACCTCCCAGGTTCAAGTGCTGCTTCAGCCTCCAGAGTAGCTGGGACTACAGGCATGTGCCACCACGCCTAGCTGATTTTTTTTTTTTTTTTTTTTTTTTTTGAGACAGAGTCTCGCTCTGTCGCCAGGCTGGAGTGCAGTGGTGCGACCTCGGCTCACTGAAACCGCCACCTCCCGGATTCAAGGGATTCTCCTGCCTCAGCCTCCAGAGTAGCTGGGACAGGAGCTCGCCACCATGCCCAGCTAATTTTTGTATTTTTAGTAGAGACGGGGTTTCACCATGTTGGCCAGAATGGTCTCTGTCTCCTGACCTCATGATCCACCTGCCTTGGCCTCCCAAATTGCTGGGATTACAGGCGTGAGCCATCGCACCCGGCCCTGATTTTTATGTATTTTTATAGAGATGGGGTTTTGCCATGTTGGCCAGGCTGGTCTCCAATTCCTGACCTCAAGTGATCCACCTGCCTCAGCCTCCCAAAGTGCTGGGATTACAGGCGTGGGCCACCATGCTGGTCCTAAGAGCCAAAATTTTAATCAGTGTGAAACGCTGACTGCCACGTTCGTTTCTGAAGAGGAAAGATCAGGATTTCGTGAGCTGCATTGTTCATTGACATCTACTTTAATGACTCCAGTCCAGCCTGAACTAATCTTTTTTTGCATTTTCTGTTTACTGTCAATTCACACCTTAACAAAACAAAGGAGTTTTAGAGTAAGATAGAATCTTAGAGTTGATTCACTTCAATCAACTCTCATGAATTTGCTGGGGGCCCTCTGCTCTAAAATATAATACTATTCTTGCCTCTGGCATCCCTGGTTTTACCTTCATCTCCCTACCTCCATCCCACCTCCATCCATCCCACCCCTATTCTTTTGAGGGCAGTGGCACGATCTTGGCTCACTGCAACTTCTACCTCCCAGGTTCAAGCAATTCCCCCACCTCAGCCTCCCGAGTAGCTGGGATTACAGGCATGCACCACCATGCCTGGCTAATTTTTGTGCTTTTGTATTTTCACCATGTTGGCCAGGCTGGTCTGAAACTCGACCTCAAATGACCTGCCTGCCTTGGCCTCCCAAAGTGCTGGGATTACAGGTGGGAGCCACCGCACCCTCCTTGTCCACCCACTATTCTTAACACCCTTACTTCCTACCCCTCACCTGTACCTCTTTGAGGGCCATTTCATTCCGAAATAGCCTGTTTTCATTATTAGTTACGGGCCTATTTTCCTTACTATGTACAATTTTAAAGTCATAAAATAATTTTTCTTCAAATGTTAAACATTGTGTTTACATTAAACCAAATAAAATACTTGTTATTAAGGGCATATGTCCAAAGACTTTCTTTTCTATTTATTTGCTCTAAGTCAGGCATATAAGCTGATATCATGTCTTACATATTTTAAACTAAATTTGACCTGAAGTCACCTCTGTTCCTTAAATCTCTACCTGACTGCAACTTAGCTTAGTATGTCCACAAACTGAAAACCTAATTTAGGAGTACATTATAAGTCCTCACTAAAAATGGTGGCTAGGTTCTTAGATATTGTAACTTTAAGTGCAATAAAGTATAAGGAAACCAATTCCACCGCAAGCTAATTGATATAAAGAGGAATTAACTTCCTATGGCATACTTGTGGACATAAAAACATCACATAACTTCTAAATAAAGACCAAAACACTTCGAATACTAAACATTGAAATAAATTCCCAGTCTCGCCCAGGTGATCTCATCTCAGCCTCCCAAGTAGCTGGGACCACAGGGATCTTCTCCCTTTGTTTTTGTTCCAACCCACTTCCAGTTTGTTTCCACAGTACTTAAGAGTGAGTTGCTGTTTTCTTCTTTGTTCTGTTCTCTTTTTATTTTCTTATGTTCCTTCCTGCACACTGAAGTTGCTATTGTTTTGTATTTTCTTTTTTTGCTTTTTTTTGAGTGAGGTCTTCTCACTCAGTCACACCCTGGCTGGAGCAATTAATAGCTGACTCTGAGTACACTGGCTAACTCTGCAAGGAGCAGTGATAAAGGAGAGGGTACGGGAGGGAAGGAAGAGAAAAATTAGTAAAAACAACTAAGATAATTATTTACCCAATGATTCCACTTGAGGATGGCAGACAACCCGAGCCTATCCTGGCAGCTCAGGGAACAAGGTAACACCAGCCTTGGACAGGAGACCATCCCATCCTTAAGGCACGCTCACACACTCACACCCACACTCATGCTCACTCAGACTGGGACAATGTGAACACACCAATGAGCCTCACATGCATATCTTTGGGATGTGGGAGGAAAGTGGAGTTACATGGAGAAAACCTACGAAGACATGAGGAAAATGTGTGAACTTTACACAGACCGTGGTCCCAGCTGGAAATCTCTTTTTTTTCTCATCAATGTTATAACGACATGCTATATAATTTTTGTTACAACTAGCTGAGTCTCAGCCAATCACAGCAACCAAACTTCAGCCAATCACAGCAACTGAGCTTCAGCCAATCACAGCATGCCAACTGATCAGACAATGCCCAAATAAGGCAAATTTGGAGCTTTAACCAGTCAAGCTGTTTCTGTACCTCACTTCCAGTTCTGTCTATAAATGCTCCCTGCCCACGTATTTGCCCAATGGAACTCTGTGAGCCTCCTTTGGTTCTGAGGACTGCTTGATTGGAGAATTCAAATAAACTGTTAAATTCAATTTGTCAAAAGTTTTTCTTTTCTTTTTTTTTGAGACGGGTCTCGCTCTGTTACCCAGGCTGGGCTGCAGTGGCACGATCTCGGCTCACTGCAACCTCCACCTCCTGGGTTCAAGCGATTCTCCTGCCTCAGCCTCCCGAGTAGCTGGGATTACAGGCGCACACCACCATACCTGGCTAATTTTTATACTTTTTGGTAGAGACGAGGTTTCACCATGTTGGCCAGGCTGGTCTCGAACTCCTGACCTCAAGTGATGCGCCTGTCTCGGCCTCCCCAAGTGCTGGGATTACAGGCATGAGCCACTGAGCTCGGCCTAAAACTTTTTCTTTTCACAGTATTATGTATCATGTATTATGAGATAACCTTCTCGGGCAAAAAGAAAGCCATTAAAGGCTGAATATTTCAGCATGCCTAACTTAATAAAATTTAGGACATTTTAACTTTTGCTACGGTTAAAATCCACTAGATTTTTTTTTGATCTGCTGCCATATTAGTTTGATTTAAAGTAATGAGAACAGATTTATTAAAATATGAAATTGCATTTCACCTATTTTCCTTGTATTTTTTAAGTGAAAACATTTTCCTGGTATCATTTTAGCTATAATAAAATGCCTTTTAGGACTATGGAAATGAGAGATCTTGGACATAAAATAAATGATTAGGATTAAATGAGCACATGAAAATACTGCATGAAACTAGTTTTAAAAGAATCCTGGGGAATTAGAAAAACGAGCTATTGTGAAACACTGTTAGTTTAGCCTTTAGTAAAACAGCAGAAATAACAAGCAATTTTGGTCAGAACAAAGAGAAAGAGAAAATTGTAAGTTCCACAAAGGCAGAAACAGATTTTGCTCCAATTGGAAAGCTTCAGAAAGCTAAACCCTTCATTTACATAATCCAAGGCAGAGTGAGGGGCCTCTCTGTGTTGAGCTAAACTGAGCCTATAGTCACACATTCACACATTTGGCACTAGGACAGTTGTGAGGATAGGATCTGACAAACTTTTCACTGCCAAACATAACTCAGATGCTAGATGAGCATGACTGTAAGTATCTTTACACAGAAGAGTTTAGAAATAACATTTCACTACTCACTGGAATAAATAACCCATCCTTGAACTTGGAACCCTCTAAACCATTGTAGATGGTTTAAGTCATGCAAAACAAAGTGCTTTTTGCTTTATGGATCTTAGCTTAAGAATGCAATTTTTTATCTAAATGACTAGGCAACTAAGGTTCTCTTCAATTTGAGGATTTTAAGTCTAGCCATATATCTATTTCCAGGAAGCTTATCAGTTTTGTGTCTGGGGCCCCAGATAATGGAACACAGCAAATTATAAGCTTCATGGTTCAGCAGAAAAAAGCAAGTTTGAGGTCCAGTAATGTAAAAAATAGTAACAGTAATGATAAAATAAAATGCATTCTTCTTTCAAACCATAGTTAGTAAATCCCATGAAGTATAATGCTAGATAAATGTAATCTTATGTAAATGACATAATTCTTTCTCCAAGTAAAAAGAGCTAACATAAATTCACCACTAATTGTATGTTAACACAGTTATAAATACCTTTACTGCATTATTTTTTTAATCCTCACAAAATTCTATAATCTATTATTACTATTTCCCCATTTTTGCATGTGAAAGAAATGAAAGGACAGAGGGTTAAATAATTTGCCCAGCCAGGCGTGTGACTGTAATCCCAGCTACTCTGGAGGGTGAGGCAGGAGGATCACTTTTTTTTTTTTTTAAATTTAAAATGAGATGGGTTCTCACTATGTTATCCAGGCTGGTCTTGAACTCCTGAGCTCAAGTGAGCTACCTGCCTTGGCCTCTCAAGGTGCTGGGATGAGCCACCATGCCTGGCCATGAGGATCACTTGAGCCCAAGAGTTCAAGTCCAGGTTGGGCAACAGAATGAGACTCTGTCTCAAACAAAGAAAACAAAGAAAAAATAATAATTTACCCTAAAAAAAAATAATAATTTGCCCAAAGTCACACAGGAAGTAAGCATTGAAATCTGTGGCAAACTCAGAAGGCCTGGCTTAAGAATTCATAACACAACCACAACAGATTGTACACTACTGGGCAGTTCCCTGCTGCTCCGTGCATGGCCTGCTGGCCAACTCTGATGTGAGGTCAGTTGACTAAAAAAGATGTGGTTCAGGAAGCTGTGAATGATTGTGGTTACCTGTTCTAAGATAGAAAAATTGATTTTAAAAAGTTCCAGTTGAAGTAGGAGATGCCAAAAACCACATATGAGTGACAGAGTGAGTGGGTCTCTTTCTGATGGATTAAGTTTTCAAAAAGACTTTCAGAATGAATCTCTATCTACCTTAATTTTGGGCAGTGTTAATTGTATTCATTTTTTCAACACATTTGATTGTGCATATACCATGGACAAGGAAGTCTGTTAAAAACTGAATGTATAAGGCCGGGTGCAGTGACTCATGCCTGTACTCCCAGCTGAGGTGGGCAGATCGCTTGAACTCAGGAGTTTGGTCCCAGCCTAGACAACATGGCAAAACCCCGTCTCTACACAAAACAAAAAAATTAGCTGGGCGTGGTGGTTCACGCCTGTAGTACCAGCTACTTGGGGGACTGAGATAAGAGGATCGCTTGAACCTGGGAGGTCAAGGCTACAGTAAGCCGTGATCACACCACTGCACTCCAGCCTGGGTAACAAAATGAGACCCTGTCTCAAAAAACCACCACCACCACCAACAACAACAAAAACTCTGAATGTACAGGAAATTATTTTGGGGAGTAGTGGAACATAGCTAGCGAGTTGGAGACTGTAAGTTGAGATGTGATACTACTTGTCTGTACATTTTTTTCCTCATTTCTCTCTACCCAAAGGTGTTATGTTTTTATTTTCTTCTCTTAAGGGGGCCCTTCATTTGATGGCATGAAATGTTATGACCAGCCATCTCTAGTTCAGTTAATAGGTCGAGTATATCAGTAGCTATTGTTATGCTGAGGTCATTATTTATCAAGCTTCGACACAAAAAGCAAAAATAGGCTGGGCGCAGTGACTCACACCTGTAATCCCAGCACTTTGGGAGGCTGAGGCAGGTGGATCACTTGAGGTCAGGAGTTCAAGACCAGCCTGGCCAACATGGTGAAACTTCATCTCTACTAAAAATGCAAAAATTAGCCAGGCATGGTGGCAGGTGCCTGTAATACCAGCTACTTGGGAGGCAGAGGCAGGAGAATTGCTTGAATCTGGGAGGCGGAGGTTGCAGTGAGCTGAGATCGTACCACTGAGAGCCACTGCCTGGGTGACAAAGCAAGACTCCATCTCAAAAAATAAAATAAAATAAAATAAATAAAATAGCAAAACTAGTCCAAATGTCAGTTAACAGGAGGACCAACTTTATGGGTGAACATCCACAAGGAATGTAAGTGGCCTCTAGGGAAGCCAATCTTTGCACAGAATTTTTGCTTAGTGAGGTGGAGGGTATACAAGATGTAGGCCAAAGGATAATTTAAGTTTTCATGACTGTGTTCTTGTTCTTTTCAAATCCTAGCTTCCTCTCTGCTCCCACTGATGACACTATGAGACTTTGGAATTCTTCACTGTATGTAAGATGACTTTATTACTGAGATAGCTACTGCTTTGTAGTTATGACCTGAGTAAATTCTTCACTGTGTGTAAGATGATTTTATTAGTGAGATAGCTACCACTTTGTAGTTATGACCTGAGTAAACAAGGTTAGTCAACTTACAGGATTTTCATGTGTCCACAGATTTTTCCTAGATAATTTATCTGTAATATCAGGAGGCAAAGTCTACCATGAATATACTGGCCAACATGTATCAAATGGAAAATTCTTGAGTAAGCAGTTGATGGTTACCTTTTATCATAGTTTTCTCTTTTGTTAGATAATGCCATACTTTGGCAGACAAGCAACTGTTTTCTAGCTATAAATATGAGTGTTTTCTTTTCAAGAGAAAAAAAATCTAGAAATTGTTTACTTTAAAAAATTCATGTAGTGAAGTCCTTCCTCTGCTTATATTAATCCAATGATATCATTTTATATAGTCCCTGAAATACTAAAATATTTCTGTAGTCCATATGTTTTCAAATTATGAATCATTTTATTTCTACATTTGGTACATAAACTATTACTGATCCTGAGTAAATATGGATATACTACTTTATAGTGATTTTTTTTTCTTCTTTTTCTCTTTTTCTATTTTTTCTTTTTTTTTTTTTTCAAAAACAGGGTCTTACTCCTGGCCTCAAGTGGTCCTCCTGCCTCAGCCTCCTGAGTAGCTGGAATTATAGGCATGAGCTACCAGTAGTGATTCCTAAGTCCCCAGAAATTTGAGCTAATTTTTATTTATTTATTTATTCTTGTATTTACTTATTTTTAAGATGGGGTGTCGCTCTGTCATCCAGGCTGGAGTGCAATGGCACGACCACGGCTCACTGCAGCCTCCAATTCTTGGGTTGGGCTTGAGCCATCCTTCTGCCTCATCTTCCTTAGTAGCTGGGACCATACGTGCAAGCCACCACGCCCAACTTGAGCTGATTTTTTTAATGTGATGAACTATTAGAAAACATATAGGAGCTAAATAATGAGAACTTAGAAACACAAAAATGGAAACAACAAACACCAAGGTTTACTTGATGATAGAGGATGGGAGGATGAAGAGGAGCAGAAAAGATAACTATTGGGTAATGGACTTAATACCTGGGTGATGAAACAATCTGCACAACAAACCCATGTGACAAGAGCTTACCTATGCTGGCCCGGCACGGTGGCTCACGCCTGTAATCTCAGCACTTTGGGAGGCCGAGGCAGGCAGATCGTTTGAGCTCAGGAGTTCTAGACCAGTCTGGTCAACATGGTGAAACCCGATCTCTACTAAAAATACAAAAATTAGCCAGGCATGGTGGCAGGTGCCTGTAATCCCAGCTACTCAGGAGAATGAGGCAGAAAAATGGCTTGAACCTGAAAGACAGAGGTTGCAGTGAGCCAAGATTGCATCGCTGCACTCCAGACTGGGCGACAGAGCAAGACTCTCTCTCAAAAAAAACAGAGAGTTTACTTATGTACAAACCTTCACATGTACCCCCAAACCTAAAACAAAAGTTAAAAAAAGAAAGAAAAATAAATGTAAAATATATATATATGTATATATATGAACAATGCATAATCCTGGAATTAAAAAGAAAAATTCAATTTCCTCCTGTGGGAAAAATTTATACAGTAATGATTCTTGCTCTTTAATTTTTGCTTGAAAGAAATCTAGACATTTAAAAAAAACCCAGTGGTAGAATTGTCTTGTTAAAAAGGGACATCAAGCAATAGCCCAGGGAAACATCAAAGAGTTATGTTTCTTACCTGGCAAAACCAGTGTCTAGCTAAAATAATGGCCTTGCAAGTCAATCTTGTTGTTTAACCACTTCATTATCTGGTTTTCTCTAAGCAAAGAACATTATCTGTGTTGCCGATAATAGTACTAGGGAAAAACACACATTTTGAAAGTATGAAGAAATTCATTCTACCTTGAAATTCTCATTCAAGAGGAAATTACAGGCCACTGCAGGACCAGAGATTGAAAAACAAAGGTGTACAAAAACAAACAACTCAGGTTTCAAAGCCTAAAAACAAAGATAACAGGAAATAAACTAAACTTGTGCAGCCTGTTTGCTTACTGTCTGAACAAATGCTGGGAATGCATGAGAAATTCTAAGCCCAGTGAACAAAAGTGTGAGCAGTAAGATGACAGGTGATCAATTTTCTGCCTTTCTCTATTTTTCATTTTGTTCCCTATGATGAGCATATGCCACTTTTATGTTATAATCGTAAAAAAGAAAGACTTAAAAAATGACTTTTGCTTTTCCAATTGTATACCAGTATCTATCTACACATAGCAACTGAGCACGCTAGTCCTGTCAAAAGGCAGTGTCCTGTCAAAACACTAGTCACAAAAAGACAGTGAATGTAAAAATCTAGGCAATTCTACCAGATGTCACGTAATGAAACTACCTTGAGTAATTCCTTAATTCTTCACAAATTCACGTTTTTATTTAACTTCTATTTCTATCAAGCGATTTGGACTAAGTACTCCTAATATTTAACTCTATTTAAACTGTGTATCAGGCCAGATGCTGGCTCACACCTGTAATCCAAACACTTTGGGAGGCCAAGGCAGGTGGATCACTTGGGCTCAGGAGTTCAAGACCAGCCTGGGCAACATGGAGAAACCCTGTCTCTATAAGAATACAAGAAATTAGCCGGGTGTGGTGACATGTGCTTATAGTCCCAGCTTTTTATGGGGCTGAGGCAGGAAGATAGCTTGAGCCCAGTAGGCTGAGGCTACAGTGAGCTGAGATCATGCCACTGCTCTCCAGCCTGGGTGACAGAGTGAGACCTTGTCTTAAAAACAAAAACAAAAACAAAACAAAACAAAAAACAGACTATACACTACATTAAATAAATTACTCTCTGATGATGACTGATTTTGAATGAAAATACTCCATTCACTGGAATATATTTTCCATAAAAAATGACAAAAACATTGTCATTTTTTGTATTATTTCTTTTTCTTTTTTGGAGACAGAGTCTCGCTCTGTTCCTCAGGCGGGAGTGCAGTGGCCCAGTCTCGGCTTATTGTAACCTCCGCTTCCTGGGTGGCGTAGTCTTGGTTTATTGTAACCTCCGCTTCCCGGGTGGCCTAGTCTCGGCTTATTGCAACCTCCGCTTCCCGGGTTCAAGCAATTCTCCTGCCTCAGCCTCCTGAGTAGCTGGGATGACAGGCACACACACCAGGCCTAGCTAATTTATGTATTTTTAGTAGTGACGGGGTTTCGCCTTGTTGGCCAGGCTGGCCTTGAACTCCTGATCTCAGGTGATCCACCTGCCTCGGCCTCCCAAAGTGCTGGGATTACAAGTGTGAGCCACCACACCCGACCTATTATTTCCTGTATTACTAAAATCATTTCAAGAATCTGTAAAAGTTACAATAATAAAACTCATACTGCAACAATGACTGGAACATGGCCTTTGTAAAGAATCCATTTACAGGCTCATAAGATTTGGTGTTACAGATGGATGGCTATGGAGCTGCTCAAGCTTGTGTTTGCACTTATCAGAATTCAAGGCAGTTAGGAAGAGTTTCCAAGTGCTGATGTGCTAGAGAAGAAAGGGCATGCTGCAGTGTAGAAAGCACAGGAGAAACAATTAAGTCACCTAGATTCAAACTGTGAGAAAACTACTAGCGAACTAGAAGAATATTTAACTTCCTAAATCTGAGAGATCTATATCTCAAAGAACATAGATTCTACTCTAGGCACATCATAGTCAAACTGATAAAAAATAAAAAGAAAAATAAAATTAGAGCAGCCAGTAAAAGACTACATATTACATTCAGCATAGCAATAATGTAAACATTGCTGACTTCTCATCAGAAACTCTACAGGCCAGAAGACAAGAACCAACATCTTTAAAGTGATGAAAGAAAGAAAAACAAAGTAGCCACCCAGAATTCCATATCTAACAAAAACATCCTTCATGAGTGAAATAAAGGTATTTGTATTTACAAAGACACATCATGTAGACAAAAGAAAGCTAAGGTATTTCACTGCCAGAAGACTTATAAGAAATCCTGGCCAGGCGCGTTGGCTCACTCCTATAATCCCAGCACTTTGGAGGCTTAGGAGGGTGGATCACTTGAGGTCAGGAATTCAAGACCAGCCTGGCCAACATGGTGAAACGCTGTCTCTATTAAAAATACAAAAATTAGCCAGGCATGGTGGTATGCACCTGTAATCCCAGCTACTCGGGGGCTGAGACAGGAGACAGGAGACAGGAGAATTGCTTATACCCAGGAGGTGGAGGTTGCAGTGAGCTGAGGTCTCACCACTGCATTCCAGCCTGGGCGGCAGAGTGAGATTCTATCTTGAAAAATAATAAAAACATTGAAAAAAAAAAAAATCCTAAAGGAAAATTTCCAGGCTAAAGGGAAATGACACCAGAGAGAAACAGATTTTCAGGAAGAAATGAAGAACATCAGAAATGGTAAATATCTGGATAAATACAAATGATAATTTTCCTCTTTTTTAAAAAAATGCACTATACTGTAGGGTTTAGTATACATATAGATAATATATATGACAGCTATAATATAAAAGATGAGGGTAGAGTAGGGTAGATGCACCTACATTGTTTGAAAATTTTGACAATGGTCTATGAAAATTTGAAGTCAATTATTGTAGGCCAGATACAGTGGCTCATGCCTGTAACCCCAGCACTTTGGGAGGCCAAGGGAGGCAGATCACTTGAGGTCAGGAGATCGAGACCAACCTGGCCAACATACTGAAACCCCATCTCTACTAAAACTACAAAAATTAGCCAGGCGTGGTGGCACATGCCTGTAATCCCACTACCTGAAAGGCTGAGACAGGAGAATTACTTGAACCCAGAAGGTGGAGGTCACAGTGAGCCAAGATTGTGCCACTGCACTCCAGCCTGGGCAACAGAGTGAGACTCTGTCTCAAAAAAATAAAAATAAAAATGAAGTCATTTATTGTAATCTTCAGAGCACCACTGAAAATATGATGCAAAGAGGATAACTAGAAAGTCAACGGGTAGATTAATATTAAATTCTAAAACCTATTCAAATAATCCTAGAGAAGTCAGGAAAGGAAGAACAAGCAAACAAAGAAGAGAAGGGACATATAGAAAACAAATAGCAAAACAGTAAAATTAAATCTGTGTCATTACATTAAGTGTAAATGGTCTAAACATCCCAAGTAAAAAACAGATTGTTAGACAGGATTTTAAAAGGAAAATCTAACCACAGGACGTCTATAAGATAAGCACCTTAACTATAAGACACAGGTTGAAAGAAAATGGAAAATAAATATATGCCATGTGAAAAGTAGGCTTTATAAGATTGGACTGGCTTTATCTATCAGAAGAAATAGACTTCAAACAAAGACTTTTATCAGAGATAAACAAGGACATTTCTTAAAGATAAAATGATCAGTTCATTAGGAAATAATAATAATCATAACGATGTATGTGCGGTTGGGCACGGTGGCTCACGCCTGTAATCCCAGCACTTTGGGAGGCTGAGGTGGATGGATCACCTGAGGTCAGGAGTTGGAGACCAGCCTGACCAACATGGTGAAACCCTTCTCTACTAAAAATACAAAAATTAGCTGGCTGTGGTGGCACGTGCCTGTAATCCCAGCTACTCAGGAGGCTGAGAAAGGAGAATTGCTTGAACCCGTGCTTGAACCTGGGAGGCAGAGGTTGCAGTGAGGCAAGCCGAGATCATGCCATTGCACTCCAGCCTGGGCAACAAGTGCAAAACTCGGCAAGGCACAGTGGCTCATGCCTGTAATCCCAGCACTTTGGGAGGCCAAAGGCGGGCAGATCACAAGGTCAGGAGATCGAGACCATCTTGGCTAACACAAACACGTCTCTACTAAAAAATACAAAAAATTAGCTGGGCATGGTGGCGGGCACCTGTAGTCCCAGCTACTCGGGAGGCTGAGGCAGGAGAATGGCATGAACCTGGGAGGCGGAGCTTGTAGTGAGCCGAGATTGAGCCACTGCACTCCAGCCTGGGGGACAGAGCAAGACTACGTCTCAAAAAAAAAAGAAACAAACAAAGAAAAAAAAAACAAAACAAAAACGCAAAACTCTGCATCAGAAAAAAATAAAAAATAAAAAAAATAAAAATAAAAGTGTATGTGCCTAATAACAGTGGTTCAAAATATATAAAGCAAAAATTGACTGAATTAAAAGAAACAAAGGACAATTCTACCACTAGAGGTGGAGATGTTAAAAAGCTCTTAGTAATGGACTAACCAACTAGGTAGAATAAAGAGAAGAAAAGAAAAAAATTACTCTAGGCATAGATCCTGCTTTGTGAGTTGGTTAAGTGGGTGGCTGGGAAGGATTTTCACAAGATGAGCTCTTGTGGGAGGGACATGCCATTCTTTGTAACCCTACTGATGAAGGAAAAGTAATAAAAACGTTTTAAAAATGAGTAAGTCTATTGTACCACTGCATTCCAACCTGGGTGACAGAGCAAGACTCTGTTCCAGGAAAAAAAAAAAAAAAAAAAAAAAAGAGTGGGTCAGAAATATTTCTATTCCTATTTCTCTATGTGTTCTGCATTAGTTTTTCTTGTAACTTTTTTTTTTTTTTTTAAGACGGAATTTCACTGTTTTTGCCCAGGCTGGAATGCAATGGCACAATCTTGGCTCACTACAACCTCTGCCTCCTGGATTCAAGTGATTATCCCGCCTCAGTCTCCCAAGTAACTGAGATTATAGGTGCCTGCCACCATACCCAATCAATTTTGTATTTTTAGTACAATTGGGGTTTCACCATGTTGGCCAGGCTGGTCTCGAACTCCTGACCTCAGGTGATCCAACCACCTTGGCCCTCCCAAAGTGCTGAGATCACAGGCATGAGCCACCACGCCCAGCCCGTAACATAATTTCTTTAGGTTCTAAAAGTGTCCAACCAACATTTTCTTTTTCTTTTTTTTTTTTCTTTTTCTTTTTTTTTAAGTGAAAGCAAGTTTATTAAGAAAGTAAAGTGATAAAGAATGGCTACTTCATAGATAGAGCAGTCCCGAGGGCTGCTGGTCAAGCACCATTTTCTAGACCTGTCCTGTACGGATTTTCCTCCCTTTCCATTTTCTTTACATAACATCAAGAATCATTTATGTTTCTTTGGTAATGTTTCATTCTACATTGCTTCTTCATAACACATGTGCTGTAGATCTTAATAGCAGTATTAGCCAGCAGATGGCTTGTTTATTGTGGTGGTATACTGCTAATGGGCTGAAATGATGGCATAAATAGGCTAATTCACTTTTATGTTTTTTCTTCTTTCTTCAAAAGACATAATAAAACAAGACAGAAAAAAATTTTTTGACAGATGAAATTGATAATGTTTAGACCATAAGTCTGGTCTTTCGGAAAAAAAAAAAAAAAAAGCCATCAGAGAGTTTCTCACTTTCCTTCTCAAGTCCTCCTGTTAGGCACAGTCTCTGACTCCCTTTTATGAAGAACAGATTATAGCACAGATTTAGCCCAAGCTGTTTCTGCCAGGAGAGCTGTTTCTAGGAAGCGTGCTATAGAACTGGGCAGTCCACGTTCCATTCTCCCACTTTTGGTGTTTTCTGGCTGCAAGCTTTGAATATGTCAGCTAACCTATTCAGCTTATTATTTCATTTCCAGTAGAGGCATAACAAGAAAGGGCTGTCCCTCCTATTTCAAGGGATTGTGGCAAACACTACATTAGATTTCTGTGAATACCCCTTATAAAAGCATGAGGCATAATACAAATATCAGATATCAGCATGAGTTTTCTATTTCATTAGACCTATTTCACTAGAAAAGGTGAAAGCTCTATTATCACTCTCTTAATTGTTTGAGCTCCGTTTTGCTTCACCTACCCTTTTATTTCTAGTGTCTGCTTTGTGCAATTAGGCCTCATGGCTCATGTCTGTTTGTGATAAATAATTTTTAAATGTCTTCTATTTGCTATGAGAACATACCCTACTCTTTGTCTAAACATAATTTCTTATCATATAACCTGAAGCATATTCTCCGATCTCATAAAGTGGCATTCCTCTGATTCTGATTAGATGTATAGCCCTAATATCATAGTACAAGTCATACATGCCCTCCCATAAGTAATCTGAAGTATGATTCACCCTAGGTTTTCAAATCTCTTCCTTGCCCTAGAAGACAAACTTGGACTCATGTATTTGCCCACTTTATTCGACTCCTCTGTCTTCCATTTCAGCAAATAGACTCATTCCTTCATTATTCCTCCCAACACTTAAATATGCTTCACAATCCACAAAGCTGTACCAGATGATATATATATATATATGTCTTTTTTTTTAATGACAGGCAGGTAATGTGCGGACATCATAACAAGGCTTGAAGGAGACATATCTCACACAGGGATGTGAAAACCCAATCATCATACTTATAAATGACAAAGGGATCTAGTATATATGTTTTAGATACTGAACAGAAGATATAACAAAAGGACTTTTAGGATAAAACTGATTGCAAGGCCGGCCGTGGTGGCTTACACCTGTGTTCCCAGCACTTAGGGAGGTCAAGCCCAGCGGATTGCCTGAGGTCAGGAGTTCGAGACCAGCCTGGCTAATATGGTGAAATCCTCTCTCCATTAAAAATACAAAAATTATCCAGGCACGGTGGCTCAAGCCTGTAGTCCCAGCTACTTGGGAGGCTGAAACAGGAGAATCACTTGAACCCTGGAGGTGGTGGTTGCAGTGAGCCGAGATCACACCACTGCACTCTAGCCTGGGTGACAGAGTAAGACTCTGTCTCAAAAAAAAAAAAAAAAAAAAAATTAATTAATTACAAAGTGTATTCGAGTGTCGGGTTAGGTAAGAATAAACAAACAAACAAAATTTTCCCCCAAACCTTGCCTTTGTTAGAGCTTTACTACAGAATGCATCCTGTACATAACAGGAAACAGACTGTATTTTTCCAATAATACCTGAATCATCATTAGTCCAGAAGGTTCTTGGATCGGGCTTGGTCAGGATGTTGGCATGATTACATGGTTCTCTCACCTTTAAAACATAAAGAGAAAAGAAGTGATATAAAAATGGCTTCATCATTTCAGCTATTTTAGGCTTATAGTTCTAGAGAAAGGATTCCAAGGCTGAAGCTAGTACATATGGCATGTCTGTGCTCTAATTAGGGTGGTTTTCCCAGGACCGTGCTGGGTATGGCACTGAAAGTCCCATATCCTGGGAAGCCTTTTAGTCCTGGGCAAACAGGGACAGTTGGTCCCCTTACACATGATGCAGTTTCACTGGGCTGATGGCTGGGTTAGTACTTGGAGGCTGGAGCTCACCCAGCGTTATGTGCAGTGCACAAACTGCACTGCCGTATGAAGAGGCCCTGGATTATTAGCAAACTTATCAGTGTAAAGACACCACTACATAAAAAGTGTTTGAATCTCCATGTAATAGAAATGATATTTTTAGTACATATTGCTTGGGAAAATACATATTAATTAAAAGCTACTTTTAATTCAGTAGCACTTTAAATGCTTTTTTTTCCTTTTTTTTTGAGACGGAGTCTTATTCTGTTGCTCAGGTTGGAGTGCAGTGGCACAATCTCAGCTCACTGCAACCTCTGCCTCCTGGGTTCAAGTGATTCTCCTGCCTCAGCTTCCTGAGTAGCTGGGATTACAGGCATGTGCCACCATGCCTGGCTAATTTTTGTATTTTTAGCAGGGACAGGGTTTCACCATGTTGCCCAGGCTGGTCTCGAACTCCTGACCTCAAATGATCCGCCCACCTTGGCCTCCCAAAGTGCTGGGTTTATAGGTGTGAGCCACCGTGCCCGGCCTGCATTCTTATTTTATAATCATAACAGAATCTTTATATTCTCAAACAGCAGCACATGTACATACGCAATATGTATTATTTAGTCCACTTACAGGCTCTCTTCTCAGTGTAGATACAGTTTTTTAATGATAAATAATATTTATTGAGCATTTCTGTCAGGTACTTTTTTCATTTAAAAAAAATTTCAATAGATTTTTGGGGGACAGGTGGTGTTAGGTTACATGGATAAGTTCTTTAGTAGTGATCTCTGAGATTTTGGTGCACCCAACACCCAAGCAGTGTACACTGTACTCAATGTGTAGTCTTTTATCCCTTGCCCCACTGTCGCCCTTCCCCTTGAGTCCCCAGGGTCAATTGTATCATCTTTCTGCCTTTGCGTCCTCATGGCTTAGCTCCCACTTATGAGTGAGAACATACGATATTTGGTTTTCCATTCTTGAGTTACTTCACTCAGAATAATGGTCTCCAATTCCATCCAGGTTGCTGCAAATGGCATTATTTTGTTGGTTTTTTGACTGAGTAGTATGCCATGTGTGTATATATATACGTGTGTGTGTATATATATACACACGCATGTATATATGCATATACATACCATACATTTATGTATATATGCATATATGTATACATACATGCGTGTGTATATATGTGCATATATACATATGTACACAGGCATGTATATATGTGCATATATACACAGGTGTATGATATGATATATGTCATACATGTATATGTATATATGTGCATACATACACATGTACACATGCATATGCATGCACATACATGCATGTATATATGTATATGCATATATTCACATGTATATAAAACACATGTGTATATATACATACATGTATGTATATGTGTATGCATATATGCACATATGTGTATGTATATGTGTGTATATATACACACACACTTTTTTTTGTATATGACTTCTCTTCCTCTCGATAGATACACAGTAGTGGAATTGCTGGATCAAATGGTAGACCTACTTTTAATTCTTTAAGGAGTCTCCACACTGTTTTCCATAGTGGTTGTACTCAGATACAATTAATAGATTTCATATAACAAGTTCCACAGAGCAGCAGTGATCCACGTTTTTTGACAACTTTATACTACTGTGGTATAAGCTTTCAAATATATTATCAGTCCGTGCATGGTGGCTCACCCCTTTAATCCCAGCACTTTGGGAGTCAAGGCGGGTGGATCAGCTGAGGTCAGGAGTTCCAGACCAGCCTGGCCAACATGGTGAAACCCCGTCTCTACTAAAAATACAAAAATTAGTCAGGCATGGCTGCGCGTGTCTGTAATCCCAGCTAGTTAGGAACCTGAGGCAGGAGAATTGCTTGAACCCAGGAGGCAGAGGCTGCAGTGAGCTGAGATCACACCACTGCACTCTAGCCTGGGCAACAAAGTGAGACTCTGTCTCAAAAAAAAAAAAACAAAAAAAAATCAAATATATTCTCATGAAGTGAAATATAGATCTTAGTGTTAAAACTGCTTTTCCATTGATATATATTTTGTAATGTGATCATTTGATTACTGCAAATATTCTATAGTTTCATCAACTACTTAGTGGATAAATTCCTTCCATTATAACAATAATCAAAGTACTCAAGAATGACACTAAGGTCATTGTTTAGTTTCACTGACATTTTCTCTTTATAACAAGGCTTTTGTTTTTCTTTGTTGAGATGGAGTCTCACTCTGTTGCCTAGGCTAGAGTACAATGGTGCGATCTCAGCTCACTGCAATCTCTGCCTCCCGGGTTCAAGTGATTCTCCTGCTTCAGCCTCCTGAGTAGCTGGGATTACAGTTGTGCTCCACCATGCCTGGCTAATTTTTGTATTTTTAGTAGAGATGGGGTTTTGCCATGTTGGTCATACTGGTCTCGAACTTCTGACTTCAGGTGATCCTCCCACTTTGGCCTCCCAAAGTGCTGGGATTACAGGCATGAGCCACCATGCCAGGCCTGCGAAGCTCTATTGACAAAGGAAGCAGTGCATGAATTTACGACCTGGTACCAGCTCTTTCTCTTGTGGACCAGTAACAAATAATATGTGGAAGTCAGAGAAATTGGGATCTCAAAGAGGTATTTTCACTACCATGTTCATTGCAATACTATTCACAACAGCCAAGATGAGGAAGCTATCTAAATGTCTACTGACGAATAAATTGATAAAGAAATGTGGTAAATACATACAATGGAATATTATTTGGCCTTATAAAAGAAAGAAATCATACCATATGTGACAACATGGATGAATCTGGAAGATGTTACGCTAAGTGAAATTAGCCAGTCACAGAAGAACAAATATTTCATGATTCCATTTACATAAGATATGTAAAATAGCTAAACACATACAAGCAGAGAGTAGAACGGTGGTTTCCAGGGGCTGCAGGGAGGGGCAAATGGGAGAATGCTTGAGTTGCTATTCAATGGGTATAAAATTTCAGTTAGGCAAGATGATTAATTTCTAGAGATCTGCTGTACAACATTGTGCCTAGAGAACATCACTATATTGTGCACTTAAAAAATCGTGAAGGCCAGCTGCGGTTTTACATCTATAATCATGTTTCCTATAAATGAAAAACGTATTACAATTACAAAAAAAATCCACTTATAAAATGTAGACCACTTACATATTTATGTATCAAATATCTTCTGTTCCTTTCTGATATACTGACAAACATAGGATGGCAATCTATTCTGGATTTTGTATTATTGTGGAAAGAACACATAACATGAGATCTATCCTTTTAACAATTTTTTTGTTTTGTTTTCTTTTGTTTTTTTTGAGACAGAGTCTCCCTGTCGCCCAGGCAGGAGTGTAGTGGCACAATCTCGGCTCACTGCAACCTCTTCCTCCCCGGTTGAAGCGATTCTTCTGCCTCAGCCTCCTGAGTAGCTGGGATTACAGGCACGTGCCACCACACCTGGCTAATTTTTGTATTCTTAGTAGAGATAGGGTTTCACCATGTTGGCCAGGCTGGTCTCGAGCTCCTGACCTCAGGGGATCCACCCGCCTCAGCCTCCCAAAGTGCTGGGATTACAGGAGTGAGCCACCGTGCCCAACCCTTTTAACAATTTTTTTTATTATTTTTATTTATTTGTTTGTTTATTTATTTATTTATTTATTTATTTATTTATTTATTTATTTATTTTTGAGATGGAGTCTTGCTCTGTCGCCCAGGCTGGAGTACCTTGGCCAGATCTTGGCTCACCTCAACCTCCCCCTCCCGGGTTTTGCCTCAGCCTCCCGAGTAGCTGAGATTACAGGCATCCGCCACCATGCCCGGCCAATTTTTTGTATTTTTAGTAGAGACGGGGTTTCACCGTGTTAACCAGGATGGTCTCGATCTGCTGACCTCATGATCCACCTACCTCCGCCTCCCAAAGTGCTGGGATTACAGGCGTGAGCCACCGCGCCTGGCAAAATTTAAAATCTCAAGAAAAAGAGACAGGCCTCTTGCCTCTTTGCCTCACTGAAATCCTGAAAGCAAGATACATCAATAGCAGCTCTACGGGAGCCATTCATGAAAATTTGGCCAGGGTTCTCGTTCTTGTTGCTTCTGCTCCAACCATCATGGTTTGATCCAGATTATGTGCTGCCAATTTTTCCATCAGTATGCAAAGTTACAGGTAGATTTCATTATGAAATGATCTAAGTGATCTTCCTTGAATAGATTACCAAAGTCATCTACCCAGTGAAGGAAACCATGCTAGCTCTTTGTACATAAAATAAATTTAAAAGAAAATAAAAGAAAGAAGAAGAAGAAGAAAAAGAATGTGTGGAGCAGCAACATTTCATGGACTACATTTTGAGCAGTACTGTAAAATATCCCTCCTACCCAATCTCTTGAACCCGGGAAACGGAGGTTGCAGTGAGCCGAGATCGCTCCACTGCACTCCAGTCCGGTGACAGAACGAGATTCCATCTACAAAAAAAAAAAAAAAAAAAAAAAATCCCTTCTACCTGACTAAGCAGCCTCGGTATGTATCCCTTCCCAGGATTTATCTACTCCACTGAAGTACTACTTCAATTGTTAGAAAGCTCTTCACAGGTTGAATTTAAATCTGGGTTCTTGAAACTTTGGTTTCTTGTCTTCTTTTGGGGGGCCAGGAGGTGGGGGCAAGGAGTCTCGCTCTGCAGCCCAGGCGGGAGTGCAGTGGCGCTATCTCGGCTCACTGCAAGCTCCGCCTCCCAGGTTCACGCTGTTCTCCTGCCTCAGTCTCCCGAGCAGCTGGGACTACAGGCATCTACCACCACGCCTGGCTAATTTTTTGTATTTTTAGTAGAGACGGGGTTTCACCATGTTAGCCAGGATGGTCTCCATCTTCTGACTTCATGATCTGCCTGCCTCGGCCTCCCAAAGTGCTGGGATTACAGGCGTGAGCCACCGCACCCTGCGATTCCTGGTTTTAACTCACTCTTAAATTACAAAGAACAGGTCTACTCTCTCTTTTATGAAATAATATCTCAAATATTTGAAAGTAGCTATTATGTCTCACCTTAGCTTTCCATTTCCAAGTTAACCAGCCCTCTTCCCTTTCACTGCTCCCGATGAGATTATTTTAAGTCTTTTTATTGAGGTTACTCTGCCCCAGAAGACATCCTTTCCAGTAAGTGAACGAGTCCTCAGGGAGCTCCCAGGCCAGGGTTAGATAATAGTCACAAAACTAAGGAGCTGGTTTTGAGGGACAGCTTTCAGGGAGGACAGCCAGCATTATTTCCACATGTGAGTAATTAAAATGTTCCTAAGCACCTATAAATCTAACATTCATGAGGGTAAAGAATGCTTTATGACTTAGCCACTTTTTAATACTTTTTAATGCCAAAAGTTTTAATTGATTTTCTACAGTAACTATATACCTATTTGGGAAAATCGCCATATGTGAGCTTTCTTTCTGCATTAAGCTCCAGTTACCTTGTTTCCTTGAGGCTTTTGTATGAAGCAAATGCCATTCTTACAGATCTCATTTACTTGTGAATGATTCTTTATCACTATTTGTTCAAAAAAAATCTTCCCCATGTTGAAGCTGCTCCTGATGAAGTCAGGGTCTTCAAGAATTCATGTTCTCTGTGTCACTATCATACAAGTATCACACCATTGTTTATGGTTCTCAAGAACCACAGCATCCATAGTAAATTACCCGGAGAGCTCATATAGTAAATTTTAAGCACAAGTTTATAGAAATCCTTGAGTAACTATATATACTGCAACTGTTTACAGGCAATGCTCTATAACTCATATAGCTTTAGGTACTTTGCAAAAGCGAGAACATTTATTATCAGATAAAGTCTTGGCTGGGTGTGGTGGCTCACGCCTGTAATCCCAGCACTTTGGGAGGCCGAGGCAGGCATACCTCCTGAGGTCAGGAGTTTGAGACCAGCCTGGCCAACATGGTGAAACCCTGTCTCTCCTAAAAATACAAAATTAGCCGGGTATGGTGGCCCACACCTGTGATCCTAGCTACTCCGAAGGCTGAGGCAGAAGAATCACTTGAACCTGGGAAGTGGAGGTTGCAATGAGCTGAGATCATGCCATTGCATTCCAGCCTGGGTGACAAGAGCAAAACTCCCTCTCAAAAATAAATAAATAAATAAAAATAAATAAATAAATAAATAAATAAATAAATAAAATATCCTCATGAGACACCTGTGGCTTAGCAGGAAGTTGAAAGCTAAAGAAGTGACCAGCACATGGAGTCTGGCTCCTGGCTGAATCCACATGGGCTCTTTGGTTCTTTCTTTCTTTCCCTGGAATAAGGATTCAAGGAGAATTTCTCCAATAGGATATACGCCATGGGATATGATCGAGGAGGGGCAAAAACGTGATGATATAATAAGAAGAGCAAAATAACAGTGTGCAATTTTAAAATATTTTATTATAGAAAACTTAAAGCATACACAACAGTAAACCATATAATCAACCTCTATGTACCTATCAGCCAACTTTAACAATTATCAATATTTTGCTAATCTTATTTTTACCTATCTTGCCTTATTTTTGGCTGGAATATTTTAAATCAAGTCTCAGACATCATAACAATTAATCTATAAGTTCTTCAAAAATTTTTTTTTGTAGAGATGGGGTCTCACTTGGTTGCCCAGGCTGGTTTCAAACTCCCAGCTTCAAGCAATCCTCCCACCTCGGCCTCCTAAAGTGCTGAGATTAGGTGTGAGCCACCTTGTGAGGTTTATAATTTCTTCAGAATGTGTTTCTGACAACTTTTTTTTTTTTTGCCTAACCATCATGCCATTATCACAACTAACAATTTCAACAATAATTATGTTTATTAAAATTAAGGCCCATGCCTGTAATCTCAGCACTTTGGGAGCTGAAGCAGGCAGATCAACTGAAGTCAGGTGTTCCAGACCAGCCTAACCAGCATGGTGAAACCCCATCTCTACTAAAAATACAAAAATTAGCTGGGTGTGGTGGTGCATGCCTATAATCCCAGCTACTCGGGAGGCTGAGGCAGAAGAATCGCTTGAATCTGGGAGGCAGAGGTTGCAGTGAGCCACTGTACTCCAGCCTGGGTGACAGAGGGATACTCTGTTTCAAAAAAAAAAATTAATGAAAGTTATTAAAGTTTAGTTATTTAATAAATGACAGCATGTACATTCTGAAAAACAGAATGAGTACGTGCAGTATTCTGCAGACATAATAATTTGAATAAATGAATTTAAAAGACACCATTTCAAACTGTAAGACCCCTAAAGATCAGTGGATCTTGGCTTCACTTGTTTAAATCCTCATGGCCTCTGTTCTGGGTGCGGGGGAACATCTTTAAAAATTATTTTTCCAACAGAAGTCTTACTATCTTTCAACTTATTTTCTATGAGTCCCAAGAGGTAGAAAGATATTTTTCTTGCCTGATAGAATTGAAAGTATTGGGTTAGGTAAGTGGAAGAAAGATCATATTTAGAAGGTAACTGCTGAATGTTTAATCACTATTGTTTTGAAATCTAGAAGTATTGTCACAGGTTATAATTAAACATCAGAAGATGGGGTATATCAGAATATCACATTTAGGGAGATGTCAGTTATCCAGAAGTTTTGCAGATAATCTGGAAAATAAACCTGAGAGTAAGTTTTTTTTTTCTTTCGAGACAGCTCTGTTGCCCAGGCTAGAGTGCAGTGGCTGGCTGACTACAACCTCCATCTGGGTTCAAGCGATTCTCGTGTCTCAGCCTCCTGAGTAGCTGGGATTACAGGCACCTGCCACCATGCCTGGCTAATTTTTGTATTTTTAGTAGAGACAGGGTTTCACCATGTTGGTCAGACTGGTCTTGAACACCTGACTTCAAGAGATCTGCCTACCTCAGCCTCTTAAAGTATTAGGATTACAGGCGTGAGCCACCGCGCCCGGCCAATATAATCTTAATTCTATGAATTGCTTCCAGTTAATGGAAAGTTGAATAGTGGTGAAATTGCTAGGGAAAAAAAGCAGTTATGGTCATCTGTCTCCATTCTAGCTCATCCTTATTTAAAGAATATTACTCCAGGCCGTGAGCACATGCGCGCAGTGGCTGATGCCTGTAATCCCAGCACTTTGGGAGGCTGAGGCAGGTGGATCACCTGAGGTTGGGAGTTTGAGACCAGCCTGACCAACATGGAGAAACCACGTCTCTACTAAAAATACAAACTTAGCTGGGCATGGTGGCGTTTGTCTGTAATCCCAGCTACTTGGGAAGATGAGGCAGGAGAATCACTTGAACCCGGGAGGCAGAGGCTGCAGTGAGCTGAGATTGCGCCACTGCACTCCAGCCTGGGTGACAGAGCAAGACTCCATCTCAAAAAAACAAAAAAAGAACATTTCTTCAACAAAATAAATATATTCACGTATGCATAAATTTTTTTAACTTTTTTTCCTTTTTATAAAAAAATCAGTTTTCTCAGGTTGAAATTTTTAAAATCACCTCTGATGATGACAGAGAAGAACTAAAATATAAAATATGGGTTTCTCTCTGATTTCTTTTTGGTTTATAATAATTTGCATATGACTTTCCATGAATCACTTTAGCAGTTTATGCTAAAGTCATTAGTTCTTCCTAAAATACAAAAGAAATTCTCAAAATGCTTGTTTCCTATTAGCCAGGGAAGTTGTTTTTCTCATATCTCAAGTTGCATGACCAAAAGTAGCAAAAATACTTTATCTTTAGGGAAGCAAAAGCTTGCTTCTCAAACTGCTTTAGTGAAGCTTTAGGAAATGCCCCCTGCCTGGTATCATAGAATATAATACTGTCTTGCAAACAGTAATTTTGAATTCAGTTCTTTGTATCTAGGACAAAAAAAAGTCTTCTTCCATTGACTCTCTTAGATGGGCTTATCACATTCAACAGTATTTACCGAGCATTTGTTTTAAGAAGCTACTACCTTAGTTGCTAACTCATTGCTCCCTAGACATTGATTGTATTTGGATTGAGAAGCAAAACATAGACATCAACAAAACAGATCTGGAACCTGGTATCATGTACCTCTAAATGTGAAGTATGCGGTAGAGTTAATGTTTTGTCAGAGTTTAAAGAAGGAAGTAATAATATGGGCAAAATTGTTGAGCAAGGCTTCATGGAGGAAGTAGAACCTGAACAGGCTTTTGAAAACACCGGCACCATCTGGATTGGTGAAGAGGCAGTAGAAGGGTGTCCTCTCTGGGTGGGACAGCACAAACAAAGGTGTGGGAACAAGACTGAACAAGGCACATTTGGGCAACACTTGGTTGAACAATTCCACAGGAGTGGAAGACTCATGGGAGAAATCCTTGGAAGTCACATGGTGGAAGGCTTTAAATGTGAATGCGTCCTTCATGCCATGGAAATTCAGAAGGCTTGGCAGTTTGCAGGAAAGACCAGAGTTGAAGAATACAGGAGCTGAGGGGATCAGGGGGCTGCTGTAACAAAGGGGAGTTGATAGAGCATGAATTCAGATGGGGGCTATGAAAGTGAAAAGGCAGGGATAGGTGTGGAGGGCAGGTAGAAGAATGCTTTGCAAGACTGGATGAATGACTGAAAACTAGGGAAGTTGGGAGAGTCCAAAATATTTCATGGCTTTGGAATTTGGTGACCAGGCAGATGGTCATAGAGGGTCAAAGCTGTCCACAAACTCCAGCAACTGGAGGAAGCACAGCATTCTGTGCTCAAGCTAGTATGGCAGGCCTGCAGAATGCATGTGGGCCCTTGTTCCTGTGCTTGGCTGAGGGCTTCCTGAGAGCAGTTGCTCCATCTCTGACCCACTGGACTATTATTGCCTTTGGATCCTGGGTGGTGGGCTTCGCTCGCACAGTCGAGCGGGTGTCTCATGCCTTTGTCTCTGGGCTACAGTCCTCTACTTCAACCACACACAGCAGGGTGGAATGTGGCCACATTATCTTACTACAGCAAACATGCCCCATCAACTGCCACACTCATAAAGATGATGGTTTGGACAAGTGTAGCAGGAGTCTGGTCAAGAGATTAATGCAGGGTCAGAGATCAGGAGTCTTATCATCTTGATCTCTGCAAGCTAATGATTTATCCTTCTTCAATTGCTTAACATTAATCACATTTATGTAACATGAGGCCTAGGAACAATTCTTGACCCCTCAAGAGATTGTGATTCCAAGCAACTAGTCAGATGTTCCTCCTTTTGTGGTTTTATTTCATTTGCATTCTTTTTGGTTTCGATATATTTCAGTTTGGCCTTTGTAACTGCAAACTGCTTAAGGCAATTCGCCACCCAACCCACTTCACGTTTTTATGTTTCCTGCCTGGCCCAGCAAGCACTTGTATTTAAATTCTGGTCTACATAAGGTGAAGACATTCAAGTCAAACGTCTATTAAATCAAATGTTTTCTATATTCTGCACAACTAGTAGAGCTCAGAGGATCAGAGATTTGGGGACCTGAAGGGGGTCTTTTATTACCCCACCCCTTGCATTATGGTTGAGACAACCGAGGACCAGAGGGTAACGTAACTTGCGTTAGGGACGAATTAAGCGCTAGAGTCCATGTCTTGAGTTACATTTTAAGATGTCAGTTCAGAACTGATACTGGTTTCTTTAAACTCAAATTTATCCTCAATCTTGAAATTTATTCAGTTATTCATTTAATAAATATTTGTGGATAACTTATTATGCAAGAGGCACAGTGCTAGGAGCCATGGGCATAGGTGTGTGAACAGATAGACAGATCTTGCCTTCATGGAACTTGTTTTCTTTTCTTTCTTTCTTTTTTTTGAAACAGTCTTGCTCTGTTGCCCAGGCTGGAGTGCAGTGGTATGATCTCAGCTCACTGCAACCTCCGCCTCCCAGGTTCAAGCAATTCTCCTGCCTCAGCCTCCGGAGTAACTGGGATTACAAGCACCCACCACCGTGCCTGGCTAATTTTTGTATTTTCGATAGAGACAGGGTTTCACCATGTTGGCCAGGCTGGTCTCGAACTCCTGACCTGAAATGATCCATCCACCATGGCCTCCCAAAGTACTGGGATTACAAGTGTGAGCCACTGCACCCGGCTGGAACTTGTTTTCTGATGCTGGTAGTTGAGGTGGGTGCTATGGAGGCAATAAGTACGGACACATGAGTAAGGAGTGAGGCGATAAATGGTAATTTTAGATTCTTTAAGGGAATCCATCTTACCTAATTTTTTCAATAATGTCACCAGAAATAATGATGGCACATCTGCATTTGTAAGTTAAAATATATAACACAGGTTATAACACAGGTTAAAATGGAACACAGCTTTTCAACGTACTAAAATGGCTGTGTTTTTGTTTTTGTTTGAGACAGAGTCTTACTCTGTTGCCCAGGCTGGAGTGCAGTGGCACGGTCTCAGCTCACCGTAGCCTCGGTCTCCCAGGTTCAAGCGATTCTTGTGCCTTAGCCTTCTGAGTAGCTGAGGTTACAGGTGCGTGCCACTACGCCCCACTAATTTTCTTTTCTTTTCTTTTGCATTTTTAGTAGAGATGGGGTTTCATCATGTTGGTCAGGCTGGTCTTGAACACCTGACCTCAAGCGATCCGCCCGCCTCAGCCTCCCAAAGTGCTGAGATTAGAGGCGTGAACCACCCACTGTGCCTGCCCCTAAAATGGCTGTTTTGAGTTGACACAGAGCCATGTCTGAACACCCATTTCCACTTCGCCTATTTAAATTTCCTGCCTGGCTCTGCAGGCATTGGAGTTTCAACCTGAGATTCTATGCCTGGCCAGATTATCCGGGCATATCCAGATTGTTTGCATTCTATATCAAAACACATAACTGGCCAGGCGCGGCATCTCACGCCTGTAATCCCAGCAGTTTGGGAGGCAGAGGTTGGGAGTTCGAAACCAGCCTGACCAACATGGATGTCTCTACTAGAAATACAAAAATAGCCAGGCGTGGTGGTGCATGCCTGTAATCCCAGCTACT
Organism: Piliocolobus tephrosceles; assembly: GCF_002776525.5. NCBI lineage: Eukaryota > Metazoa > Chordata > Mammalia > Primates > Cercopithecidae > Piliocolobus > Piliocolobus tephrosceles. Next base: position 32,945,825 of record NC_045438.1, read on the forward strand.
CAGGAGGCTGAGGCAGGAGAATTGCTTGAATGCAGGAGGCAGAGGTTGCGGTGAGCTGAGATCGCGTCATCGCACTCCGTCCTGGGCAACAAGATTTAAACTCCGTCTCAAAAAAAAAAAAAAAAAGAAAAGAAAAGAAAAAGAAAAACACATATAATTAAATTATCAAGTAAAAATTATTTGTGGCATGGAGTTTTGTAGATTTTGCCTGATCCAAAGAAAAGGTAATCAATGCATGTTTATTGATCACATCATTGATTTGTAGGACTCAAATTATGTGAAAGTAGTTAAGTTAATCTATCACAGAACCATAGTATTTTGTGGCTAGAAGATATTTAACAGATGACTTAGTTCAGCTCCCTTATTTAATAGATAGGAAAACAGACTCTGAGGGAGGCCAAGTGGCTTACAGAAGGTTACACAGAGAGAAGTTATATATGTTATTTGCAGCACATCTACTGTGGTTAAGAGAGGCCTTCTTGCATTTATTTTAGAGTGGAGTTGGTAGAAATAGACATAGCAGTTTAGAGCATGAGCTTTGGTGTCAGACAGACCTAGAGAAAATTTAAGTAAAACTTAAAATTTACCTGACTGTGTATGTGCCCCTGGGATATTAGTTAATATCTTTTAGCCGTGGCCTCCTTATTGGAAAAATTGGCAAAGTTAGAGTTAAGTTTAGGGTTAGGGGCTCTAAGTTTTAATAATTGGTAAAGGTTATTATTATCCATTTTGTACCATCAAACATGTCAACAGGAGTATAATGACTTACATGGAGTCATATACTCCTCTTGGGAGAGATATAATTTTTTGATAGAAGCCTGGCCAACATGGCAAAACCTCTGTCTACTAAAAATACAAAAAGTAGCCAGGCATGGTAGCCCATGCCTGTAGTTTCGGCTACTCCAGAGGTTGAGGCAGGAGAATCACTTGAACCCAGGAGGCAGTGGTTACAGTGAGCCAAGATTATGCCACAGCACTCCAGCCTGGTCAACAGAGTGAGACTCCATCTCAAAAAAAAAAAAAAATTTTTTTTATTAACAAAAGTTTGCTCAGGCCAGGCGCGGTGGCTCATGCCTGTAATCCCAGCATTTTGGGAGGCCAAGGCAGGCAGATCACCTGAAGTCAAGAGTTCGAAACCAGCCTGGCCAACATGGTGAAACCCTGTCTTTACTAAAAACACAAATATTAGCTGGGGGTGGTGGTGGGCTCCTGTAATTTCAGCTACTCGGGAGGCTGAGATGGGAGAACTGCTTGAACCCAGGAGGTGGAGGTTGCAGTGAGCCGAGACTGTGCCACTGCTCTCCAGCCTGGGTGACAGAGTGAGACTCTGTCTCAAAAAGAAAAAAAAAGAAAAAGAAAAAAGAAAGTTTGCTTTCAATTGAATAATCTATATGCAAATAATTATAGCAAAAGTAAAAAGACTTCTTTCCTGGGATTGTGCTCACTGAGCCCTCACCCTGGAATGTTTTTTGCCCAGCTATCCACACAATTCTCATCTCCTTCAGGTATCTGCTCAACTGGCACCTTCTCAGTGAAGCCTTGCTTGACATTTTGTTTAAATGGAAACTTTGTTCCCATTTCCTGCTTTATTTTTCTCCATGACACTTACCTCCTAATAAGTAATTTTCTTATTTGCTTTGTTAATGATCTCTTGTAAATTTCATGAGTCCTAAACGGGTGCTTGGCACGTATAATTTTTTTTTTTTTTTTCTTGAGATGGAGTCTCACTCTCTCGCCTAGGCTGGAGTGCAGAGGCACAATTTCTGCTCACTGCAGCCTCTGACTCTTGGGTTCAAGCAATTCTTCTATCTCAGCCTCCTGAGTAGCTGGGATTACAAGTGTGGGCCACCACACCTGGCTAATTTTTGTGTTTTTTGTAGAGATAGGGTTTTACCATGTTGGCCAGGTTTGTCTCAATCTCCTGGCCTCAAGTGATCCGCCCAGCTTGGCCTCCCAAAGTGCTAGGATTATAGGTGTGAGCTACCACACCTGGCTGGCATTCAATAAATTTTTGTTATTTATCCCTAAACAACAAAAAGTGTGAATCATAAATCCCACTCTACTTGAGCTACTAGAATTAAAGGAGATAATTATTCTGCCAAAATGTTATGTTTTAACAGATGTGTCTTCATTTCTTCTAGTGCTTTAATCTTCCTGGATTCCTGGTGTTGGGGAAATAACATGCCATGATGGGGTTACCTCAGAGTAGTGGGTGCCTCTTTAAATACCTGGAGGTGAATGAAAGAAGCTATTCCCAACCTAGCAGCAAGGCTGTGACTTGGCCGGCTGTGTAGCTTCTGACATTGCAATTCAATGCCATTTTTTTCTTTGCATAAAGGTGTAGAAACCTGTTTAGGCTGTGGTCTACTACCAAATGTACTTATTAGAAAAAATTTGTTTTTTTCTTTTTCTTTTTTTTTTTTTGAGACAGATTTTCACTCTTGTTGCCCAGGTTGGAGTACAATGGTGCAATCGCAGCTCACTGCAACCTCTGCCTCCCAGGTTCAAGCAATTCTCCTGCCTCAGCCTCCCAAGTATCTGGGATTACAGGCGCCCACCATTTTTTGTGTGTGTGTTTTTGTATACACGCCTGGCTAATTTTTGTATTTTTAGTAGAGATGGGGTTTTGTCATGTTTGCTAGGCTGGTCTCAAACTCCTGAACTCAGGTGATCCACCCGCCTCATTCTCCCAAAGTGCTGGGATTACAGGCATTAGCCACTGCGCCCGGTTTTAGAAAAAATTTCTAATGACTGGCTGTTTACATCTTTCAGATTATTGCTTACGACTATAATATAGTATGGGGCTGGGAAAAAAATAATCTTCAAAACTCTTTTCCAAGATTCAAGTTCTATTCAATATATTATTTGGATTTGTTCAAAAACTATGACCAGGTTTACTTGCCCTCATCAAAAGCGTATTTCTTTCCAGTAGTCTCAATCATAGCTACCCATTATAATTAGGAACTTAAAAAATGAAGTAACAGTGATAAGTTCCTATCCAAAGGGAGTAGGGAGACTGGGTTATCAATGTATTTTCAAGCTCCCCAGGAATCTCTAATTTGCTTAAACCAACTTCTGCCAAATGCAAGTAATACAAATTAAGCAGTGTTTATCCACTGGGTACAGGCAAGAATCCAAATATAGCTATTTTAGGGTCATTATGCTATATAAGGATAATATAAGAAATGATTCTTAGGCCTAGGTTAAACATTGAACAAACATCCACTCCTAGGCTGTATGGGGAAAAGAGAAATGTTTTAAACATCTCTCATTGCAAAGGACACTATATTCCTTAGTGTTTTTCTCCTTGGACTTACCTCCAAAAAGGTACTTGACATGAGAGGAAAAAATAGAAATCGAGATTTGGATTTTATGCGAGGTTCTTGGAGAAATGTTCCCACTCTTTCCTATACAGGAGCTAAGTCAAATTCAAGGCCAATGGGATTATAATTTGCTTTATGCTATAATTTGTAATGTTTAACTTGTTTTAGCAAAAAAGTCTGATACTCAATCTTCCATTAACAATTTAGCAATAGAATCTAGACTGCCACATGCAACTGTTAACAAACGCATGGTTTCTTTTCTTTGTTATGAATGGAACTAGACATTTCCATTAAAACATTTGCTGTTTTTCTCATGCAGCAGGCTAACTGTACAGTATTTAATGGTCTATGGGTCTAAAATATTTCTTATATGCCTTGGCTTGCACTAAAAGTGCTTCTGGTAAACCAGTTAATAATCTGGCCATCCAAGAGTCCAGAATGTTGAGTTAGTTTTTTACAGCGGTTCCCAGATGTGCTGGAAGACTCACTCTTAGCAGATCTTGCCAATATTTTTTTTAACATTACATTTGGCTTTTCTTGTATTTGATATGAAACACATGTTAAAAACAATACCTGACAAATATGAAATGCATTTTTCTGCATAAGCAAAAACACCATGAATACAGCTTTTACAAAGTTTTGGATGGCAGAGATACAAGGTTTTCATTGAAAAACTGGGTTAACATTTAGGCAAGTTAATCATACATCTCGACAATGATTCTTTATCCAGCATCTCTTTTGTATTCAGTGGGCAGCCCATTAGGGCTATGAAGAAATAAGCGGGAGAATGTCCAGGGAATGGAAAACATCTATATAACATGTGGAGAAGTGGATAGATTTACTAAGTATTCAACTTTAAGAGGTGCAGGTTCTGATCCCAGCCAGATCACTTGAGTTCTTAACTTCTGGGAAGTTAAGAATAACAATGTGAGTCTCTGAGTGTTTCAAGAAGATCCTGTATTAGTTGCTTCCCTTTGCAGGGATTTTCCACAGCATTTCCATGTGTTTTCTCTAGGTGCTCTGGCAGGCATCATATGCAGCTTTATTTTTGCCTTTTCTTTCAGTCTATATTTTCTTTTCTATTTATTTTTAGAGGGCAATGGAAAATACTGCAATATACTGCAAGTATCCTTTCTCTTTACATGAATTGAATTTGTATCTTATTGTTTCTTTTTCCAGGTCTAGCCTTAGAAATCTTATAATATGACCAGACGCGGTGTTTCATGCCTGTAATCCCAGCACTTTGGGAAGTTGAGGCAGGCGGATCACGAGGTCAGGTGATCAAGACCATCCTAGCTAAGACGGTGAAACCCCATCTCTACTAAAAATAAAAAAAATTAGCTGGACGTGGTAGCACGTGCCTGTAGTCTCAGCTGCTCAGGGGTTGAGGCAGGAGAATCACTTGAACCTGGGAGGTGGAGGTTGCAGTGAGCCGAGATCGTGCCACTGCACTCCAGCCTGGACAACAGAGTGAGACTCCAGCTCAAATAAATAGATAGATAAATAAATAAATAAATAAATCTTATAATATTTACAAAATATAATTGTGGGCCGATGTGGTGACTCACACCTGGTAATCCCAGCACTTTGGGAGGCCGAGGTGGGTGGATCACTTGAGGTCAGTAGTGCAAGACCAGCCTGGCCAACATGGTAAAACCCTATCTCTACTAAAAATACAGAAAATTAGCCTGATGTGGTGGCGCACGCCTGTGATCCCAGCTACTTGGGAGGCTGAGGCAGGAGAATCACTGGAACCTGGGAGGCAGAGGCTGCAGTGGGCTGAGATCGGACCACTGCACTCCAGCCTGGGCGATAGAGCAAGACTCCATCTCGAAAAAAAAAAAAAGAAATATAATCGTGGATCCAGACTCTGGCCAAGGATCAAACAGACATTTAAGATATTTGAGGGCAGGTGGCTGCCACTGAGGAAGAATGATGCTACCTTTAGCTGTCTCTAAAAAGAGGAAGTAAATGGCACTGCAATCTGGTATTGAGGTTTCCCTAGATCTAGAATATCAAGCACTTCAATTCACACTAAAGTTCAAAATAATAATTACTAATTATATATATACACACACACACACACACACACACATATATATATATATATTTTGAGACACAGTCTTGCTCAGTCACCCAGGCTGGAGTGCAGTGGCACAATCTTGGCTCACTGCAAACTCCGCCTCCTGGGTTCTTGCCATTCTCATGCCTCAGCCTCCCTAGTAGCTGGGACTATAGGCGCCTGCCACCACGCCCGGCTAATTTTTTTTTTTTTTTGTATTTTTAGTAGAGGTGGAGTTTCACCTTGTTAGCCAGGATGGTCTCGATCTCCTGACCTCATGATCCGCCCGTCTCTGCCTCCCAAAGCGCTGGGATTACAGGCATCAGTCACCGCGCCCGGCCAATTACTAATAATACTTTTAATGGAGTATTTACAATGGGCTAGGCACATTTATTATCTCATTATCTCAGTTGATCCTCAGAAGGACTGAGTGCTCTCAGTAGTTTGTTTCTGTGGGGAAAGGGAGTCATGGACAAGTTAACCTTTAAAATCTTATCCAGTCACTGCTTGCTTATTTTCTTTAAAGAAGTAACAAGAAAAGTGGGCCAGGCATAGTGGCCTGTAATCCCAGTAATTTGGGAGGCTGAGGTGGGAGGATGGCTTCAGCCCAGGAATTTGAGACCAGGCTGGGCAACATGGCAAAACCCCATTTCTACCAAAAGAAAAATCAAAAAGCAAAAAAACCCAAATTAACTGAGCATGGTGGTGCATGCCTGTAGTCCCAATTGCTTGGGAGGTTGAGGTGGGAGGATCAATCACCTAAGCCCGGGGAGGCTGAGGCTGCAGTGAGCCGAGATCCTGCCACTTGCCACTGCACTCTAGCCTGGGTGACAGAGCGAGACCCTGTCTCAAAAAATAAATAAATAAATAAATAAATAAAAATTTAAAAAAAAGGAAAAAGAAAAAAGAGAAAATCTTATCAAGGGAGATGATATCAACAAAATGGTGTAACAGGAAGCTCCGAGCTCCAATCCCCCAACCAAAACATCAGAAAGTAAGCATAAACTGTCAAACCAAATTTGTTAAAACTCTGGAAAACTGTCAAAGGTTTATAGCAACTAAGCAAATGCTGAATCCTGCCCCCCTTATACAAAAAGGTGTTTTTTTTTTTTTTTTTTAATTTTTTTTTCTTTCAGATGGAGTCTTTGCTCTGTCGCCCAGGATGGAGTATAGTGGCATGATGTTGGCTCACTGCAACCTCCGCCTCCCAGATTCAAGCTATTCTCCTGCTTCAGCCTCCCGAGTAGCTGGGATTACAGGTCCCACCACCACGCCCGGCTAATTTTTGTATTTTTAGTAGAGACAGGGTTTCACCATATTGGCCAGACTGGTATTGATCTCCTGACCTCATGATCCATCCACCTTGGCCTCCCAAAATGCTGGGATTACAGGCATGAGCCACCGTGCCCAGCATTTTAATTGTTTTTTAAAAATAGAGACAGGGCTGAGTGCAGTGGCGCATGCCTATAATCCTAAGACTTTGGGAGGCCAAAGCAGTGGATTGCTTGGAGTTTGAGACCAGCCTGGGCAACATGGTGAAACCCTGCCTCTACAAACAAAGTACAAAAAATTGGCTAGGCATGGTGGTACGCACCTGTAGTCCCAGCTACCTGGGAAGCTGAGGTGGGAGGATCACCTAAGCCTGGGAAGTTAAGGCTGCAGTGAGTTGTGATTATGCCACTGCACTCAAGCCTGGGTGACAGAATGAGACTCTGTCTCAAAAAAAAAAAAAAGAAAAAAAGAAAAATATATATATAGAGAGATGAGTTATTGTTATGTTGCCCAGACTGGTCTCCAACTCCTGGGCTCAAGTGATCCTCCCACTTCAGCCTTCTGAGTAGTCGGGACTGCAGGCTCATGCCACCGTGCCTGGCTAATTTGTTTTTTATTTTTATTAGAGATGGGGTCTTGCTATGTTGCCCAGACTGGCCTTGAACTCCCGGCCTCAAACCATCCTCACACTTTGGCATCCCAGAATGCTGGTATTACAGATGGGAGCCACCTCACTTAGCCCCTAAAAAGACATTTTAAAACAAGCAGGAAAGCTTTGTGGTGTTTTCACTTGCTCTTTCCTCACCTCCTGCCCAGCTCAGTGGTAGTCTTAGGAGTTAGCCTCCATGGCTAGTCCCTGGTCCCTGGCTCTAGCATGTATGTCTTTTTAAAAAAAAATTTTTTTTTGAGACAGAGTCTCACTCGCTCGCTGGAGTGCAGTGGCACTATCTCAACTCACTGCAACCTCCGCCTCCCGTGTGCAAGTGATTCTTCTGCCTCAGCCTCCTGAGTAGTTGGGATTACAGGCATCCACTACCCTGCCCAGCTAATTTTTGTATTTTTAGTAGAGATGGGGTTTCACCATGTTGGCCAGGCTAGTCTTGAACTCCTGACCTCAGGTGATCTGCCCGCCTTGGCCTCCCAAAGTGCTGGGATTACGAAATATAATTGTGAGCCGATGCAGTGGCTCGGCCTAGATCTAGAATATCAAGCATTTCAATTCACACTAAAGCTCAGAATAATAATTACTACTAATATTTTTAATGGAGTATTTAAGGCGTGGGCCACCATGCCTGGCTGTGGCATGTATGTCTTTTCTAAACTATCTGGAGCTATCTGAAGGACTAATGCAAGGTGCCTGTCACTCACTCAGGACAGAAAAGTGAAGGACATTACTGGAAAAGCTTTTAAGGCAGATATACAAGCTGAAGCTGACTGGGACAAAAGATTACACCTAAAGCCAAGAAAGAAAAGCATGTTGTCCTAAAGTGCTTTACATTTACTTACGCAATTTATGCTCACAACATCCCTATGAGGAAGGTATAATTGTCATCATCCTCATTTTACAATTGAGGAAACTGAAATAACTTGGGAAAAGTAAATGCAGTTAGCAAACTCAGGTTTTTAATCACTTCATCACATTGACTCCAAATATACACATACTAAAAGCAAAATGAACCAGATAACAACTAATACACATATAGCAAATGGGTAATAAATCTTATTCGAAAATTATATTTTACATTTATTTATTTTAACTCTAGGATTTATTACTGGCTTAATGACCTATTTGAAATAGAAGACTCAACGGAATTCATTCCTCTTTTTTTTTTTTGAGACGGAGTCTTGTTCTGTCACCCAGGCTGGAGTGCAGTGGCACAAACTCAGCTCACTGCAACCTCCACCTCCCAGGCTCAGGCAATTCTCCCTGCCTCAGCCTCCCGAGTAGCTGGGATTACAGGTGCCCACCACCATGCCCAGCTAATTTTTGTGTTTTTGTAGAGACAGGGTTTTGCCATGTTGGCCAGGCTGCTCTCAAACTCCTGACCTCAGGTCATCCACCTGTCTCAGCCTCCCAAAATGCTGGGATTACTGGCAGAAGCCACTGCACCTGGCCAGAATTCATTCTTGATAGCATTAGTATTCGCTTTCTTCTCAGATAGTACATAGTACTGTTTTAATTATTAATTTTTTGTGGGAAAATAAAGATGATAAAACAGGAAACCTTTCCACAAAGCTATGGTTAATATCAGTTACAAGTAAATCTTCATTTCTGGAACATTAAAAAAAGGTAAGGGGGCATAGAGAAGGCAAAAGGATATACTTCTTGAATAAACAAGCATTTCTATTGCTTATTATTTATAACTTAGATATCCCCAGACTGTAAACTCTGTGGAAGAAGGGACTGTGTCCTGAATTATTCAGAAGCCAATTGTTTGTGCCTTAGCATAATAGCATAGGAACATTGGCCATAGTAGTCAATCAGTGGAGACTTGTTAAGTGAGTAAATGATAAACATGTGTTTTACTTGTATATCAAGTTATTACTGGGCTCTGTGCAAAGGCAGAAGTGGATTCTATGTAAACAGATACAGGTGTTTGCTTATGATACCTTATTTTTAATGTACTCTAAGATCCCCCGTGGAGAATTTCAAATGCTGTTTATAAAAGGAAAGACAATTCAGGTATTGTAGTTGTTCTTGCTACAAATTACTGGGCCTGCAGAAGAGAGATACTAGGAAGGAAATTTACAGCAAGGCTTTGTCGCACATATATTGTTCTTGTTAGTCATCTTGACTTGGTCTGCAAACGTCCCTTTTCCCTTCCCGCTAAACTTAACAAGAATCAGCCTGTATCCTGGATTAAGTGGCAAAGGTATTTGAAATAAAAATAAAACATTTTAAGAAATTAAAAAAGAATAAGCCTATAGCACCCAAGTGCATGAAGGAAAATGGATCTAAACAGTTTATTACTTAAACAGCTGCTAAAGTCATCTCATCCTTGTTGCATTTACTCTATAATCACACAAACATGCCAGTTCCTTTTAGATTGGTCACATGTGCTTAGTGTCTTAAAAGAAATGAATGAATATATTTTCTGAACACTCATAGAAGTGAGCCATTTTTATACAAAATCAATTTTTGAGGGGAAAGGTAATAATTCCTGATTATCAAAGAAGTGGCCAAGGAAGAAAAGATCTGCCCCCATGCTTCATTAACCACCACCGACAGTTTCGAGTGAGTTCTTTCAGAAAATGCGCGTGCATATACATGAATATATCTGCAATGAGCTCCTCTTTGTTTGCGTGTGTGCCCAGGTGCTCACATGTACATCTGTGGACTGTATTTTCTGTAGAGAATAGCCAGAATGAGGCCCCAGGGTCAGGAATGGAAAAATTAGGTAAAAAGAAAAGAAAACATTTTTTTTTTTTCTTGAAAAGAAAACATCTTGTTTAGAATTTTTGGAATTTCTTTGTAAGTGTAATCTTTCTTTTATTAACACTTTGTTCTCAACTTAAAGCCACTAAAAAGCCTATATGCAGAAAATAAAATAAAATAAATCAGCTCAAGCATAATAATTTGATATACAGCTGGGTGATAATTAACAGGACTTGACCTTACAATAATTAGATGCTGAGAAAGACTGGAGGACAGCAGCTCAGAACACAACAGTTAATGTAACTCTCCTGGAGAAGAGTTGGGCTTTACCCCTTGATGCTATGAAAAATCGGCCTATTGAAGCAGATCAAAATTTAGAGCCTCACATGGCACCTCACACCTGCAATTCCAGCATTTTGGGAGGCTGAGGCAGTAGGATTACGTGAGCCCAAGAGTTTGAGACCAGTTGGGGCAACACAGGCAGACCCCATTGTGTTAGTCAACTTTCACACTCTATAAAGAACTGCCTGAGACTGCGTAATTTATAAAGGAAAGAGTTTTGATTGACTCACAGTTCATCATGGCTGGGGAGGCCTCAGGAAATTCACAATCATGTCAGGAGGCGAAGGGGAAGCAAGGTGCCTTCCTCACAAGGCAGCCGGAAGAAGTACCGAGAGAAGGGGGAGCAGCCTCTTATAAAACCGTCAGATCTGGTGAGAATGCACTCACTATCATGAAGAGAGCAGAGGGAAAACCACCCCCAAGATTCAGCTACCTCCACCTGGTTTCTCCTTGCCATGTGGGGATTATGGGGATTACTGGGATTACAATTCAGGATGAGATTAGGCTTTCTGTTCAGGTAGGAACAAAAAGCCTAATCATATCACCCCTCTCTACAAATAAAATAAATTAGACTGGGCACGGTGGCTCATGCCTGTAATCCTAGCACTTTGGGAGGCCAAGGCAGGCGAATCACTTGAAGTCAAGATTCCAGACCAGCCTGGCCAACAGGGTGAACCCCGTCTCTACTAAAAATACAAAAATTAGCTGGGCTTGGTGGCATGTGCCTGTAATCCCAGCTACTTGGGAGGCTAAGGCAGGAGAATCGCTTGAACCTGGGAGTCAGAGGCTGTAGTGAGCCAAGATCATACCACTGCACTCCAGCCTGGGGAACAGAGAAAGACTGACTCAAAAAAATGAAATGAAATGAAATGAAATAAATTAGCCAAGAGTGGTGGTATACACCTGTGGTCCCAGCTACTCAAGAGGTTAAGGTAGAAGGATTGCTTGAACTGGGGAGGTTGAGGCTGCAGTAAACTGTGATTGCATTACTGCATGCCAGTCTCCATGACAAAGTGAGAATTTGTATTTAAAAAAAAAAAAAAAATCCAAAACCCCAAAAGATAACTTGGGACTGTGTAGTGGCTTACTACTACATTCCTCAATGATCCAAGCTACTCATTGAAAACCTGAAGTGGAAAATGCTTTGTCCACATATATTAAATAGTACATATATTTCTTTCTCCTCCCTGTAAAAAGAGAGTTAGCAATAATACTATTTGGTTAGAATATGCATGTGTGAAAGTAAAATGATATTCATAATAATTACACAGAACAAATTTTTTAAATGGCAATATTCAATGCTGGCAAGGGTTCAGTAAAGCTGGTATTCTCATAGGTTGCTCATTGTATTTTAATTTTTAAAACATTGTCTGAAAGCTATCACAAAATATTTTAAGAGCTTTAAATGCTCAATATTTTTATCCCATTGTCTCACTTTAGGTAATTTATCTCAAATAAATAATTCATAAATTTATATGCACAAAGCCATCTTGACCTTATTTATAATTGCAAAACACTGGTACTTAATGCAGAAATGGTTGAATAAAGTATGGCATATCCACTATTTACATGGTATCTATAAAATGTTTTTAATAGTATGGTGGGCCAGGTGTGGTGGCTCACACCTGTAATCCCAACACTTTGGGAGGCCAAGGCAGGTGGATCACCTGAGGTCAGGAGTTGAAGACCAGCCTGGCCAACATGATGAAACCCTGTCTCTACTAAAAATACAAAAATTAGCCAGGCGTGGTGATGGGAGCCTGTAATCCCAGCTACCCGGAAGTCTGAGGCAGGAGAATTGCTTGAACCCGGGAGGTGGAGGTTGCAGTGAGCCAAGATCTTGCCACTGCACTCCAGCCTGAGTGACAGAGTGAGACTTCATCTCCAAAAAAATAGTATGGAGAAATATTACCTATATTAAATTAAATAAAATAAATCACAAGAGAGCCGGGCGCGGTGGCTTATGCCTGTAATCCCAGCACTTTGGGAGGCCGAGGCAGGCGGATCATGAAGTAGACAGTTCGGACCAGCCTGGCCAAGATGGTGAAACCCCGTCTCTGGTAAATTACAAAAATTAGCCAGGCATAGTGGCAAACACCTATAATGCCAGCTATTCGAGAGGCTGAGGCAGGAGAATCGCTTGAACCCGGGAGGCAGAGGTTGCAGTGAGCTGAGATCTCACCACTGTACTCTACCCAGGGTGATAGAGCAAGACTCCATCTCGAAAGGAAGGAAGGAAGGAAGGAAGGAAAGAAGGAAAGAGAGAAAGAGAGAGAGAGAAATCACAATAAAAAATGTATTTCAGGCTGGGTGCAGGGGCTCACACCTGTAATCCCAGCACTTTGGGAGGCCAATGTGGGCAGATAACTTGAGTCCAGGAGTTCGAGACCAACCTGGCCAACATGGTGAAAACCCATCTCTGCTAAAAATACAAAAATTAGCTGTGTATGGTTGCGGAGGCCGGTAATCCCAGCTACTTGGGAGAATGAGGCAGGGAAAATTACTTGAACCCAGGAGGTGGAGGTTGCAGTAAGCCGAGATTGTGCCACTGCACTCCAGCCTGGGCGACAGAGTGAGACTCCACCTCAAAAAACAAACAAACAAACAAAAAAGTATTTCAGCTGCATATAGAACAGATAAGTCAATGGATGAAACAATGTTTATTGTGTTCATGTAGTGGGAGTATGGATGCTCTTGTTTTCTATTTCTTCAATTTTTAATAATATTTTAATATTATGTTCATAATTTAAAATTTAGCATCTATATCTCTAAGTTTACATACTTCAAGTTTTCATTTGTTAACCCCCATCTCTATACTGTAGTATAAAAAGAATAGCTTTGTGAGTGTTTAGGAAATGGAGTAGAGAGATGAGTTTCATGATTAGAAAAGGTCCTATTACTATTAAAAAAGAAAGAGGCCGGGCGCGGTGGCTCAAGCCTGTAATCCCAGCACTTTGGGAGGCCGAGACGGGCGGATCACGAGGTCAGGAGATCGAGACCATCCTGGCTAACACGGTGAAACCCCGTCTCTACTAAAAACTATAAAAAACTAGCCGGGCGAGGTGGCGGCGCCTGTAGTCCCAGCTACCCGGGAGGCTGAGGCAGGAGAATGGCGTGAACCCGGGAGGCGGAGCTTGCAGTGAGCTGAGATCCGGCCACAGCACTCCAGCCTGGGTGATAGAGCGAGACTCCGTCTCAAAAAAAAAAAAAAAAAAAGAAAGATATGCATTTGAGGGCACAATCTCGTACTTCTTTCAGTGTAAAACTATTGATGAACTTCAATTCATTTGTATCCCACTTATAATCTCCAGTTCTAATGTGGTGTTCTGGTAGAGTTTCTCTGGACTTTTGCAAAAATAAGGTTTTCTCGTACTAGTTCAAAAGATGGTTCATGTTGTGTCATTGGGTAAAGAGGAACAGGTAGTGTCAAAGTTCCCTTCTGAGGATTGTCCTTTAGGTCCCATGAGTGTCAATCATTATTTCTATTGACTAGTTTCCCCACTGACTTTCTCCCAAAGTAAATGAAAATCCGCATGCCAGGGCAGCACTACGTTGAACTTCTCAAAGACCAATACTGAATATGCCAGACACGGTTATCTTCGGCTACCATTTTGAAGACCTGAACCCTCATAGAGGTATTAATGAACTCGAAATTGCATACTTGCATATGTTGTAATCATTTTCACCCTGCTTTCCAAAAAGAAAAAGAAGAAAAAAGCAATAAATGTGGGATTTAAATATAATTCATGCAGAAATAGGCCAAAACATTCCTAAAGACTCTAAATTCGTTCCTAATCACACTGATGCCAGACTAAATTGGCATGGTTATTCTACTAGATTCTGATTCTTTTTTTTTGGCCAGAAATTTGCTGGAAAAACACAGAACTGGAAAATCCATCCAATATTAAACAGAGGAAAAATATTAGAAAAAAATATTAAATAGAGAAACAAAAACCTATTTTAGTTGTAGTTATAAATTTCTATAAATTCATCTTTGAATTTAGAGAAATACATCAGTGTCATAGTAAAATAACCTTTATTCTTTATAGACACCCTTTTCTGAAACCAAGCAGTTGCAGTTGCACTAAAAACAAGTCCAAATTTAATCAAAAAAAATTATTGTTTTAATAATAGAACATTTTACAAAAACAATGTATTTCTGGCCAAGAATGGTGGCTCACGCCTGTGATCCCATCACTCTGGGAGGCCAAGGCAGGCAGATCACCTGAGGTTCAAGATTAGCCTGGCCAACATGGTGAAACCCCATCTCTACTAAAAACACAAAAAATGAGCCAGGTGTAGTGGTGTGTGGCTGTAATCCCAACTACTCAGGAGGCTGAGGCAGGAGAATCATTTGAACCCGGGAGACAGAGGCTGCAGTGAGCCGAGATCGTGCCACTGCACTCCAGCCTGGGCAACAGAGCAAGTCTCTATCTCAAAAAAGGTAAAATAAAATAAAATACAAATAAAAAACCAATACATTTCTAGCTTGTAACTAGAAGAAGAGTCAAAAGACCAACTTCATAAGTGTAATGAGAGTGTGATGTGAAGGAGCTGTTAGGTGATCTCAAATTAATGGTACTCAGAAATGTGAACTTCTGGAATTCACGTTTAAAGACTAATTGGAGGGCCGGGTGTGGTGGCTCATGCCTGTAATCCCAGTATTTGGGAGGCCGGGGCGGGTGGATCACCTGAGGTCAAGAGTTTGAGAACAGTCTGGCCAACATGGTGAAACCCCATCTACACTAAAAATACAAAAGTAGCCCGGCGTGGTGATGCATGGCTGTAACCTCAGCTACTCCGGAGGCTGAGGCAGAAGAACTGCTTGAACTCGGGAGGTGGAGGTTGCAGTGAGTCCAGGTCATGCCATTGCACTTCATTCTGGGCAACAAGAGTGAAACTCCATCTTATAAATAAATAATAAAGACTAATTGGAAAACTTGGAAATTATTTAGAAGACAACTCCAAGGATGGCAAAATGAGTCGAGTACTGGAAAAAAAGACCAATGAGGAGAGGTAAAGAAGACATAATTAATTTTCTTAAAGAGAAGGCCAAATGACAATTGAATACATTCTATGAATTAATAGAGAGCTTTATATACAGAGAGGGTTGTTTATCATTGCTGAGTATAAAACAAGGGAAACAGGTTTGGTATGTAGCATAAAGGCTTTGCTTGATACACTAAAGCTAACTAAATGTCAAAATAACATGCAGGTGGAGGTTTGGGCAGTCTTTTCTAAAGCCATGGATAATAAGATAGCAGCTTCTTTGTATGGCTCTGACTGAAGGTGAGAGATGTGCTATATAAACTTTGACGTCGCTTCCAGAGCTAAGATCCAGGTCCTTGGGGAATATCTTACTGAATTCAGGGAGTTAATGCCAACTCTGAAATCAAATTACTGGAACATAGTAAAGAAAGTGGGGGGAGGAAGCAACTAGAATCAAGATGAAAATGTAACCTCAAACCCTGTTTAGAAAAAAATAATGAGATTGCTTTAAAATAATAAAATTTATTATTAAAAATTTAAAGAAGTTTTGACAAGTAGGGAGTGGAAAAATAGATATTTTATATAATTTATTTATTTATTTATTTATTTATTTTTGAGACAGAATTTCCCTCTTGTTGCCCAGGCTGCAGTGCAATGGCAGGATCTCGGCTCACTGCAACCTCTGCCTCCTGGGTTCAAGTGATTCTCCTGCCTCAACCTCCCGAGTAGCTGGGACTACAGGCGTGCACCACTACGCCTGGCTAATTTTTTTTTGTATTTTTAGTAGAGAAGGAGTTTCACCATTTTGGCCAGGCTGGTCTCAAAATCCTGACCTCAGGTGATCTGCCCTCCTCGGTCTCCCAAAGTTCTGGGATTATATGTGTGAGCCACCGCACCGGGCCATAGATAGTTTAGATAAAGAACAAGATCAAGCATTAAACTGTGAACAAGGTATTTCTAATTAACTAATTTTATTTTCAAACACACCCTTAGGAAACATGACTCCAACACATGGAGAGTTTAGGTCAGCCCTGATTTTGAGGCCACATGCTCCACTGTTAGCACATGTGGATGAGGTCCCTTGGTTGGTATTGTTTGATGATTCTATTCGTTCTTGACTTTTCTGTATACATTTTAATGTACAGTAAAGGGATTGTAGTATTGGCAGGTTTGTCCCAAAATAGACTGTGAGTCAGTTATAAAGGAGGGGGATTCCAGGAACTAGAATTTAAGAGTGAGGAAGTTGAACGCAAATTTACATATGACTCAGTACTAACACATTTTACATGATATTGGGTACTTTCTCTTCCTGTAATTGCTCCTATGCTTCATTTGTTGTTTTCATCAATAGCCCTAAATAAGTAGTTTTAAAAAAAATCATTAAGGGAGACTGGTAGATCACGCATGTAATTCTAGCACTTTTGGGAAGCTGAGGTGGGCAAATTGCTTGAGGCCAGGAGTTCAAGACCAGCCTGGGCAAGATGGCGAAACAATGTCTCTACAAAATATACGAAAATTAGCTGGGCGTGATGACATGTGCCTGTAGCCCCAGCTACTCAGGAGGCTGAGATGGGAGGATCACCTGAGTCTGTGAGGTTGAGGCTGCCAAAGAACCACAATCGCTCCACTGAACTCCAGCCTGGATGACAGACCGAGACTCTGTCTCAAAAATAAATAAATAAATAATGAATTTTAAACACACACACACACCCATTAAGGGATGACTACTTTGGGGTGTCTTGCCAGCAATTCAAATATCTAAAATAGCCTTATTCTAAGCGTTGAATGTTAAGTCTTTTTCTTTAGACAGACTAATTGCAGAATGAAATGGTTTGCTACCTGTTGAGCTCCAATTCTCCCCTTCTCAAAAAATCAGGAGGCTATGAACTCGCAAGTGCTAATAGGATTCAGGTAGAAGCCATCACTGCTATTTTAAGTTTTCCTACAGCTCCCACCAACATTACATCCAAACATCGAAACATCCACAACAATCATCCCCAAGGCTACTGCTGTGTGATTCCTAAACTAACACATTGTTGGGTGAATACATTCCACTTTTGAAATTAAATTTATTTTATTTTATTTGGTGGGGGAAGGGGGTCTCACTCTGTCACCCAGTTTGGAATTCAGGGGCACAATCTCAGCTCACTGCAACCTCCGCCTCTGGGGTTCAAGCGATCCTCCTACCTCAGCCTCCCAAACAGCTAGGACTACTGGCGCAAGCCACCATGCCTGGCTAATTTTTTTGTATTTTTGGTAGAGACAGGATTTCATCATGTTGCCCAGGCTGGTCTCAAACTCCTGAGCCCGGGTGATCTACCCACTCTGGCCTCCCAAAGTGCTAAGATTACAGTCATGAGCCACTGTGCCTGGCCTGAAATTAATTTTCACTGTTTTATTTTCATAAAATAAGGCTGCGTGCAGTGCCTCATGCCTGTAATCCCAGGACTTTGGGAGGCCAAGGCAGGCAGATCACTTGAGGTCAGGAGTTCAAGACCAGCCTGGCCAACATGGTGAAACCCCATCTCTATGAAAAATACAAAAAATTAGCCAGGCATGGTGACAGGCACCTGTGATCCCAGCTACTCAGGAGGCTGAGGCAGGAGAATCACTTGAACCCGGGAAGGCAGAGGTTGCAGTGAGCTGAGATCGTGCCACTGCACTCCAGGCTGAGTGACAGTGAGACTCCGTCTCAAAAATAAACAAATAAATAATATTTTGAAAAAATAAACTCAATTTCAGTTACATACAGTTTTTTAGGAAAGTGTTTTTCTTTTGTAGCTTTGTTTTTTCCATCCTATTGCATAGTCTGACTTCACCAAAATAGCTTTCCACCAAAATACTCTCTTCTCTCAAGCAATAGTATACTGAAGAGAACGAGTAAGTTATTTATTTGCAAGCCCATAGTATTTAAATTAGAATAAACCTGTCCTTGAGAAGAATATACTTTAAATAATTCATATGAGTCACAAAATTTTGTACCAGAAAAAGTGTGTAAAAGAATCTTATTCCCCAATATTATGATTCCCTCAGTTTGTATGACTTAATAATTCTTTTTTTAGAGTATAATTGTTCCAGAGTTCAGAAATTTTTAAAAGAGATTATCTACATCTCTGGAAAAGGATTGACTTCCAGCTGGAACTTCCAGCTGTAAAGATAATCTTTTCTTCCATTTTCCCACCTTTTGCATCAGAAAAGTAAACAATTGATTTCCTGCCTAAATACACCTGGATTATTTCTCAAGAGAGCAAGAAATGGGTTGATTTATGCATTAGAAAAGTGACCATAAGGTCGTGGAGAATCATTGACTTTAGATGTAGGAAGGATCTTGGAAATCTAGTTTAACTCCCTCATAAATGACGAGGATTAGATATAAAAACTGCATTTGAGAGGCCTATTAGTATCAGGAATGAGGTAAGTCCCTTTTCAGCATTAATTACAGTAACTGCTATATAAAGAAAGGGGATTCTGGTAACTGCTCTCCACATGGCAGAAATCCAGGACAGACTTGAAATCAAAGAAGTAAGGGCTAAAGTCTAATGAACTGACATAAAACTCTTTTTTTAATTGAAACTAAAGAATATTAATTCTCTCACATGATTCCCAAAGTCAGTCTGTTTTTTTTTTTTTTTTTTTTTTTAATTCTCTCAAAACTTTCATGCATCAAAAGATGGTCCTGACATACAAGCATGGAAATAATTAGAGCTTTTAATTAGTACAACTGGGAAATAAGGCATACCAGCTTTAATAAGGGTCTCTAATGTGGAACACATTAAAGTAAAAACATTTTTTTTCCTAATATCAAAGTTCATTCTACTAACTAACAGAAAATGAGTTACTCTGCAGAATGGAGAGTATAATCGGATTCAGAACAAGTTCAATGTATTAAGAAAGGAGACGGAGATGCCATGAACTGTGGAACCTGGGATTTAGGTCGTTTCAGACGTCCACCAATCTATTTCTTAGAACACACTATCCGTATGGTAGGGTTTAACTATTAAACTGTAAATATTCTAAAATACTTCATAATGCCTATTTTGTGGATCAGAATTGGAGATGAAAATGGTCAAATATATTAGAAGCATGCTAAACAGCATTTCAGGACAGTCTAACAGCTGAACGCATACTTGGCAAGAAGAGAGCTGCTGTCACGTTACCTCAGACCAACAGTAGCAAGCACATCTGGAATCCTAATGATCCTAGGAGCTTTTGGGCATTTGAAGGACAGCCATCTGGTGCAAAGGAAGTCTAGACAAAGTGTCCCACCCAACAAAAAGCACCTTATTGTGCTGCTATGAAAAGCAGCTGGTCCCACTTCCCTCTGATAATACACAAGCTTCTCAACCAGTGAGTGATCAAGAGAAATCCATTATGTGCACAAAATGCTCACTAGCTGACCTGGATCTAAAACAATGACAACCTGGCAGGTAAGATGCAGTCAGAGATGTATTTGTGAAATAAATCCCTTTTTGAAAGGGTGTCAGCAAATTCTGCTACCTCTGTCTAACCTTTCAGCAACTGATGTTGATAATATCAGCCTATGGGCTCTTCCAGGCCACAATTCTTTATCTGTAAAATTAAGAGATTGGGCTACACACATTTTATGGCCCTTTTTAGTTCTAACATCCCATCAGCTTGTGATTTTACAGAAAATACTGTAGCACCGAACAAATGGACTACCAAAGAACAAGGGATGACAGCAGACATTTGAAGGCGGCCCCTGCGTGTTGCTTGATGGCATTGGATCATTGAGGGGAGAAGGCTGCACTCAAAGATGATCTTTCAAATGATTGTAAATGTGTTTTATCATCTTGTGAGCAAATTAAGCCAGTGTCATCTTTGCTCTAAGCTATCTGCAAATTATGCACAGCTTGTTGGGACTGCCCCACATTAAACACACTGCAGGGATCTCAAGTAGATGAAGGGTAGACATGGAGCTTCAGCAGACCATGATGGTGAGGCAGTGGATAAGAGAAATAATTGAAGGTCATGAGAGGGAGGAGAGCATGATAGGGATGGGAAGCGAGGACATCAGGGGACAGAAAGCCCTAGTCAAGAGGAACTGCAAGTTGGGCGCGGTGACTCATGCCTGTAATCCCAGCACATTGGGAGGCCATGGTGTGCGGATCACTTGAAGCCAGGAGTTCAAGACCAGCCTGGCCAACATGGTGAAACCCTGTCTTTACTAAAAATACAAAAATTAGACAGGCATGGTGGCCAGTGCCTATAGTTCCAGCTACTGGGGAGACTAGGGCAGGAGAACCTCCCAGCTTGAACCTGGGAGGCAGAGATTGCAGTGAGCTGAGATCGCGCCACTGCACTCCAGCCTGGGTGATAGAGTGAGACTCTGTCTCAAAATAAAAAAAAAAGAAAAGAAAAAGAGGGAACTGGAGAGCTTAAATATCTACAGGAGGAGGAATTTAGGATAATCGTAAGATCCAATAAATAACCATGTTGGTAGATTTATGGAAGAATGGAGCTAGAGATGTATAGTGAAAGAGTCTAACAACTATAATATAGGGAAAGGCATTTTGGCCAGTTAAATACAGTTTGAATCCTGGCTCTGCCTCTGAATATCCTGTATATTTCTGGACTTGGTAAATAATGTATTTTCCTCATCAGCAAATTGAAAATAATGCTATCTCTTACATATCGTTGTTGTGGAAAGTACATGAGATAATGCATGTCAAGTGCTGAAGATACTTACTGGTGCACAGTAGCCATTCAAAAATGATGTATTAGTTGCCATTATTCCTAGTACTGTTATTCATGTTAGCTGAATCATGAGAATGAATACTGAAATTCCCCAGAATGGTTGTTTGTGAACAAGTAGAGAGAAAAACAATTACATCAGGAGATTAAAGGAAGATTAAAGAGGTTAGTAGATGATGACAGTGAGGGCAGAGGAAGGGTGGGTGTGGTTGAGCAAAGTTGGCGAAGTTCTTGAAAGTCAAGTTAGTGCCCGCTGAACTCTCAACTCTGAGCCAGACAAGACTGGAGAAGAAGCCGTTTCTGCTTGAGGGCATCAGAATAAATGTTTCATCTTTAGCAGAAAATCAAATCTCTTTTTTTTTTTTTTGAGACGGAGTCTCGCTCTGTGGCCCAGGCTGGAGTGCAATGGCCGGATCTCAGCTCACTGCAAGCTCCGCCTCCCGGGTTCCCGCCATTCTCCTGCCTCAGCCTCCTGAGTAGCTGGGACTACAGGCGCCTGCCACCTCGCCCGGCTAGTTTTTTGTATTGTTGGTAGAGACAGGGTTTCACCGTGTTAGCCAGGATGGTCTCCATCTCCTGACCTCGTGATCCGCCCGTCTCGGCCTCCCAAAGTGCTGGGATTACAGGCTTGAGCCACCGCGCCCGGCCAGAAAATCAAATCTCAATTAAGGCAGCACTTTCCTGAAGATGTTTCTTTTTTCTTATTTTGAGACAGGGTCCAGTTCTGTCACCCAGGCTGGAGTGCAGTGGTATGATCTTGGCTCACTGCAGTCTCAGCCTCCCTGGCTCAAGCGATTCGACCACCTAAGCCTCCTGAGTAGCTGGGACTACAGGCATCCACTATGGCATCTGGTTATTTTTTATATTTTCTGTAGAGATAGGGTTTCACCATGTTGCCCAGGCTTCTCTTGAACTCCTGGGCTCAAGTAATCTGCTGCCCTGGACTCCCAAAGTGCTGGGATTGCAGGTGTGAGTCAATGGACCCAGCCTCTGAAGACAGTTTTTTTCTTTTTAGAGATAGAGTCTTGCTTTGTTTTCCAGGCTGGTCTCAAACTCTTGGCTTCAGGTGATCCTCCCACTTCGGCCTCCCAAAGTGCTGGGATTACAGGCATGAACCACCCTGCCCAGCCCAAAGATGCTTTTGGTCCGATCTATCTGAGGAATGCTGAGCCTCTCCCTCCTGGGGAATTTGTAGAGTGCACACCCAAATGCAGGCTCTATGAAGTCTATCTTCCTAGATTGAAAGCACATGTAGCCAACAAACTCGTTTTATTATGTGAAGTCACAATCCTGTGTTACAAGATGGGAGGGCAGAAGGAGGATTTTGAGGAAAGCTTAATGACTGAATGGTGTTTACTGTCAATAGTCCCAGAGGAAAGAGAGAGAAGGGGATTTGATGGTGTGGCTAAGTGAGAAACAGGATAGGCCAGAGACAAGTGGGTTAAAACTCATGAAGGGATTGAGCAAGTGGAAGCAATGGCCAGTGTGCTGGTGCTCATGAACCGCAGACGGAAGAAAGGGAGCAAGTAGGAATTTTGAAATTCGGAATAAGGCTAGGCGCAGCAG
The DNA here is from genome assembly GCF_002776525.5 of Piliocolobus tephrosceles. Taxonomy (NCBI): domain Eukaryota; kingdom Metazoa; phylum Chordata; class Mammalia; order Primates; family Cercopithecidae; genus Piliocolobus; species Piliocolobus tephrosceles. Next base: position 32,968,467 of record NC_045438.1, read on the forward strand.
TACACACCTGTAATCCCAGCACTTTGGCAGGCCACGGCGTGTGGATTATTTGAGATCAGGAGTTCAAGACCAGCCTGGCCAACATGATGAAAACCTGTCTCTACTAAAAACACAAAAATTAGCCGGGTGTGGTGGTAGGCTCCTGTAGTCCCAGCTACTCGGGGGGCTGAGGCAGGAAAATCGCTTGAACCTGGGAGGCGGAGGTTGCAGTGAGCTGAGATTGCGCCATTGCACTCCAGCTTGGGCAACAGAGCAAGACTCCGTCTCAAAAAAAAAACAAAAAACAAAAAATTAGGAATAAGAGTGAGGGAAATGGGCAACTTGGGCCAGTAGCAGAGCTGTTTTGAACATGTGAAATTTACCCACTGTTGCTTTATAGTCCTTCAGACATTTAGAATTTTAAATTTTTAAAATTAAAATTAAATTTTTTTTTAGAGATGGGGTCTTTCTGTGTTGTCCAGGCTGGTTTGGGCTCAACTCCTGGCCTCAAACAATCCTCCCTCCATGGCTTCCCTAAGTGTTGGGATTACAGGCATGAGCCACTGTGCCCATCCTAGAATTTTTAAAATTTTCAAAACAGTAATCTGTCCTTAAGTGTGAACTAGATTGTACTGACAATCTGAATAGATATTTTAACTAATGGTTAACAAACAAACAAAACACCCAAAACACATCTCAGGATGATTCTCATGTCTTCCAAATAAAAATACTTTAAACTGTTGTCAATACTTTTACCTATTTAGCTTATGCCTTTGGTTATAGAAAATATAGAATCAATGATAATGAATTAATTAGAAAATAAAAACTATATTCCATCTTTAATATACTAATGGTTCAGTTTTATTTCTAAATTGTCTGAGATGGAAGCATATTAAACATAAATGGTGAAAGTATAACAGGGAGAATTCATTATGTCCCGTGGAAACATTTTTCATTGTAAATTCCAGTTGTATTTATTTATTTATTTTTAGATGGAGTTTCCTTCTCGTTGCCCGGGCTGGAGTGCAATGGCGCGATCTCGGTTCACCACAATCTCTGCCTACCGGGTTCAAGAGATTCTCCTGCCTCAACCTCGCAAGTAGCTGGGATTACAAGCATGTGCCAACATGCTCAGCTAAGTTTGTATTTTCAGTAGAGACGGGGTTTCTCCATGTTGGTCAGGCTGCCTGACCTCAGGTGATCTGCTTGCCTTGGTCTCCCAAAGTGCTGGGATTTCAGGCGTGAGCCACTGAGCCTCGCCATAACTTGTAGTTTTAAAGTATCACCCTTGATGAAATTAAATTGTTACCAACTTTCCAACCCGCATATTCATTAACTCTGCACTAATGAATTGTAAGCCTGACTTATTCCCAGAAAGCTCTAGATGTTGCTCATCAATCTATGGATAATTGTTGTTTACAGTTTTTAAGCTCCATTGCATTTTTATCTGTGTAGATGGAGAATTAAGTCTTGATGAGATTAAAGTTGAAAAATAATAAAATCGAAGTTCAGAAAATTCTAAACAATAGTTTTATTTATTTATTTTAATAATATTTATTTATTTTTAAAATTATACTTCAAGTTCTGGGATACATGTGCAGAACACGCAGTTTTGTTACACAGGCATACATGTGCCATGGTGGTTTGCTGCTCCCATCAACCCATCATCTACATTAGGTATTTCTCCTAATGCTATCCCTCCCACCCTACTCCCTGACAAGCCCTGGTGTGTGATGTTCCCCTCCCTGTGCCCATATGTTCTCATTGTTCAACTACAGTTTACATGTGGTATTTGGTTTTCTGTTCCTGTGTTAGTTTGCTGAGGATGATCATTTCCAGCTTCATCCATGTCCCTGCAAAGGACATGAACTCATTCTTTTTTATGGCTGCATAGTATTCCATGGTGTATATGTGCCACATTTTCTTTATCCAGTCTAACATTGATGGGCATTTGGGTTGGTTCCAAGTCTTTGCTATTGTGAGTAGTGCTGCAATAAACATATGTGTGCATGTGTCTTTATAGTAGAATGATTGATCATCCTTTGGGTATAAAGGATTGGGAAAAGCATAGTATCTGGACTGGATAGCACCGTCCCTCACAGCACAGTCCCTCATGGCTTCCCTTGGCTATGGGAGAGAGTTCCCCAACCCCCTTGCGCTTCCTGGGTGAGGTGACGCCCCCCACCTGCTTCTGCTCACCCTCCGTGGGCTGCATCCACTGTCTAACCAGTCCCAGTGAGATGAACCGGGTGCCTCAGTTGGAAATGCAGACATCACTCACCTTCTGCATTGGTCTCGCTGGGAGCTGCAGACCAGAGCTATTCCTATTGGGCCATCTTGCCCGGGAATCTTATTTATTCTTTTGAGACGGAGTTTCACTCTTGTCGCCCAGGCTGGAGTGCAATGGTGCAATCTTGGCTCACTGCAACCTCTGCCTCCCAGATTCAAGTGATTCTCCTGCTTCAGCCTTCTGAGTGGCTAGGATTACAGGCACCCATCTCATGCCCAGCTAATTTTTGTATTTTTAGTAGAGACGGGGTTTCGCCATGTTGGCCAGGCTGGTCTTGAACTCCTGACCTCAGGTGATCCTCCTGCCTTGGCCTCACAAAGTGCTGGGATTACAGGCGTGAGCTACCACGCCCTGCCTTAAACGATAGTTTTAAAAACCTCTAGGACTTGTAGTTCGTTTTTTGTTTAGAGATGAGGTCTTGCTATGTCACCCATGCTGGTCTCCAACTCTTGTACTCAAGGGATCCTCTTGCCTCAGAATATCTGGGACTAAAGGTATGAGGCACTATGCCAAGCCCTGTGGTTTATTTACATTGTAGGCTGTAATAGTTTAGCTTTCCAGGCAGTAACTGTGTCTTAGAATTAAAGATAAAGACACACTTGCTTGAGATGCCTTAGAGAGGGGTGCAGTTCAATGGGAGAAAATTCCAGAATTATTTTTCTGTGAGAATATTTCAGGTTACAGTCTGGATTAGACAAATACTATCTTTAAGGTTTTGTCAACAATAGATATTCAGGTGAAATAAAACCTTCAGAATCAGGGATAACAATATAAAAGTTTTGTCCTGGAGAAGGGCAAACTTGAAGATTTTGACTTCACTTTTCCTGCAGTAGCTAAAGAAATATGAAAATGGGCTGGGCATGGTGGCTCATGCCTGTTATCTCAGTGCTTTGGGAGGCCAAAGTGGGTGGATTATTGAGCCCAGGAGTTTGGGACCAGCCTGGGCAACACAGTGTAGACCTTGTCTCTACAAAAAATATTTAAAAATGGCCGGGACTAAGTGGCTCATGCCTATAATCCCAGAAATTTGGGAGGTGGAGGCAAGTGGATAGCTTGAGCCCAGGAGTTCTAGACCAGCCCAGGCAACATAGTGAGACCTCATCTGTACCAAAAAAAAAAAAAAAAAAAAAAAAGTAAAAGAAATACAAAAACAAGTCATAACAACTAAACATAGAAATAAGTACCTTGACTTGTTCTCACTTGTTCTACAAGTGACCCTGGTACCTAATGATGTACTTGCTTTGCAATCTCTGCTTCTTTTTTTACTTCTTTTTGCTGAACAAAAATATTTAATGAACAGGCTTGGATTAATAAGTTTGGTGATGGTGTCCAATGTACACAAATGACCACGTAAAGGGTAGTAGTAGATTGGACACCTTATACATAGTTCAGAATCATCATGATTTTCATGGTGGAGGCTTGTTTCATTTTTTAAATTAATTAATTTATTTTTTTTGAGACAGAGTTTCACTCTTGTTGCCCAGGCTGGAGTGCAATGACGCTATCTCAGCTCACTGCAACCTCTGCCTCCCAGGTTCAAGTGATTATTCTCCTGCCTCAGCCTCCCAAGTAGCTTGGATTAGAGGCATCTGCCACCATGCCCGGCTAATTTTTGTATTTTCTTTTAGTAGAGACAGGGTTTCACCATGTTGTTCAGGCTGGTCTCAAACTCCTGACCTCAGGTGATGTGCCCGCCTGGGCTTCCCGAAGTGCTGGGATTACAGGCGTGAGCGACCACACCTGGCCCTTGTTTGATTTCTTTTAGGCTTGGGAAAAAAGGGTGAAGATGGGGGAGGACAGAAGCAGAGATAAACAAAGTAAATATTCATACATTCACTTACTTGAACCTCTCAGCAACCCTGTTAAGTTTGTATTTATTTATTTATTTATTTATTTATTTATTTATTTATTGAGACAGAGTGGCTGGAGTGCATCTTGGCTCACTGCAAACTCCACCTACTGGGTTCAAGCAATTCTCTTGCCTCAGCCTCCTGATTAGCTGGGATTACAGGCGTCTGCCACCACACCCGGCTCATTTTTGTATTTTCAGTAGAGACGAGGTTTCACCATGTTGGCTAGGCTGATCTCGAAATCCTGACCTCAGGTGACCCACTCACCTCCACCTCCCAAAGTGCTGGGATAACAGGCGTGAGCCACGGCGCCCGGCCAAGTTTGTATTATGATTCATTTTATAAATGGGAAACTTAAAGACACAGCTGGCAAATGTCAAAGCTGGACTTTGAACTAAGATCTAACACCAAAACCATGCTTGATGGATAGTAGGGCCAGTGATTTCTTATTTTTTTTTAATATTAGGTAATAGCAAGTAACATGCCCAGAGACATGATGGGCTGACAAAGTATTGAGGGGTCTTGTTCTTACTGTTCTGTCCATGCCCCAGTACTCAACTTCCCCTAACACATTCCTTGTCCCCGCCCCATTCCACCCCCAATAAAGTCACCCAAGACAGGGTAAATTGTTAACTCTCTTCAGAATACTTTAGTAAAGTTGAGGAAGGGGAAGGAAACAAAGTCTTCCAGAGCAGAGGGGGAAAATCCCTCTTTTGATGAAACATCCTGTGTAGAAACTGTGAAGCCTGAATTTCCCCAGGATGAGGTTAGAGCAGCAGGCTGCTGCTTGTCACATTGCCTCAGTTCAAAGTCACACCTGCTGGGGCCTCCCGTAAAATTTACCTATATATGGGCCCCCCGTAAAGCCACAAACACAGAACTCAAAATGGCATTCACCACTTCTGAGATGCTGAACAGGAAGGAATGGCACTGTTTTTACAAATTAAGTGCACATTATATGTCACAAGGAGGAAGTGAACCCTATGAGCTTGAACTTGCACATCCTCTCAACACTGAAAGATTAATTTTGGTGGCTGAGGTTAATAATACGGTTATTCGTGTTTGGATATGAATGTAACTTGACTGATTGGGAAAGCAGGTGCTAGACTGATGCACCATGCCTGAGACCCATGAGTCATTGTCACTGATTTATACACTGGCCTTGCCATGAAAATGGAAGCCGGCGCCAACTCTATGTCATACAATTTATGCCATTCACTAAAATTATAGATAATTTCAGCCTGTGCATTTGCAAAACAGTCTATGCCATTTTTGCTTTAAACATCTTTTGTACTTGGTCTCTCTGACTTGTCTAAATAAATATTATCATTCATAATAACCATTACCAATCCATTATGCAATATCATGAAAATATATACAGCTTTTAGACTTAATCCATGAAATAAAGCCTATGACTTCTGCTTGCATCTTTGATAAACGGCCAAGTTCTCACAGCTGTTATGATTTCAATTACGAAGAAAATTGGAACTTTTGCATTCTTTAGTGGCTAAAAATCACTCAGAAAAAAACACTTGTTCACATAAGCTATTTTTTTCCCTCGTGTGTACCGTGAGCCTTGGGTCTGATTAGTGTAGTTGATTAGAGCAATGTGCCAAAAGGCAAAGGGCCCTTGTTAAAGCCCAAGGAAGGTCAGTTAGATTAACTTCCCAAGTCTACTGAAAATCTGTTCTATTAGTAGTCTTCAGCCAAATTAGGCAAGAGAGTACAACCAGATCAGTACAAATCCAGTCTTTAATGCTAGCAAAATGTAGCTCAAACCACAGTTAATATTGATACAAGGTCAATAATGTCATCTTCCCATACAAAGACAGATGATACACTTCACAAGCATCTTAGAAACATCTGCTCTCCTCTGCCTTTTTTTTTTTTTTTTTTTTTTTTTTTAGATGGAGAGTCCCTCTGTCACCCAGGCTGGAGTACAGTGGTGAAATACTAGCTCACTGCAACCTGGGTCTCCCGGGTTCAAGCGGTTCTTCCGCCTCAGCCTCTCCAGTAGCTGGGATTACAGTCATATGCCACGACGCCCAACTAGCTTTTATATTTTTGGTAGTGACGGGGTTTCACCATGTTGGCCAGGCTGGTCTCAAACTCCTGACCTCAGGTGATCCACCTGCCTTGGCCTTATTTACAGATTTTGCTTCCTCATATATAACCAATCTCAACAGAGAGAACTCCCTATCTCTGATCCAGGTAGGTTCTGCCTCATCAAGAGATTAAGAGTTCTGAAGTTAAATGAACTACAAAATGAACTACAGCTTGTAATCCATTGCCTCAATTCCAAAGTGCTTCCTCTCTCTTTCTTTTTATCCCCCTCTCCCTTCAACTATTATTCTCTGAAGCTTTTCAGTTCTCTCAAATATTAATTTTATTTTTTTCCTCAACAAGAACAAACTTGGTAAATAACCAAGACTGTTCATGGTTTCAGGCTCCTCTTTTTAATCATTTTTCCCATGTCGGTAATGAGAACTCCTGAGTTAATATTATGCTTTCCCAAATCTGGAATCCTGGTCTTTCTTTGCACAAGAAGAATCAAGCATATGGTATGAAATCTCAAGCCTATTTATCCTTAACAATGTCAGAGCCATAAACCTTAATCCAAAGCCATAAACCTCCCATGGAAAAATCTCTGGAATTCAACTCTCTCTCGTCTATTCTTTATTCCTACTGATACCACTTTTGTGATTGAAACATGAAATGGATCCTCATCTCCTGAAGATGATATATAGAAATTGCTTTAAATGCCTTGTGAAAACCCTTAATAACCCGAACTCTGTTTCCCAGTTGAGCTATATTTTCCTTGCTCCAAATTTACCATTTCATTCCAGGCCTCCAGGCCTTTGGTTATTTGTCCCATCTGTCTGGGCTTCTCTTCCCCACCCTTCCTTACCTCACTAACTTACTCATCCTTCACTTTAACTTAGATTTCTCTTCTGCTAAGAAGCCTTCATTGGCCCCCACATTGTCGGCTATGGGAATCCTCTTATGTGCAGTCTCTATCTCCCCCTCTTCTAGCACTTGTCACAGTGTGTTGTAACTGCCTGTTTGCTTGGATTGTCCCCCTGTCCTGGAAGCACAGTCTAGGGTGCTTACTGCCAAGCCTATGACAGAAACTCTCAATAAATACCAGCTGACAGAATAAACTAAGACTTTGCTGTGTGCTGGGAGAGGATTCAGCATTCTGGTGTCTGTCACTCTGTTACATAGGTGGTCACTACCTGAAAGGTCTGCTTTCACGCTGGTGTCAGATTTGCTTGTTTTAAAAATAACTTAGGGCTGCTGATACAGGCAATTCTAAGCCAAGGAGAGAACCGTAATGGTCATCAATTTCTTTCTTTCTTTTTTGTTATCACCAAGTTAATGCATTTAACGTTTTCTAATCTACAAAGACCTATAACCTCTGCTCCCTGTGTTACTTAACTAGAGAGCTACCTATCTGCTACTCATCAAACCCAGCCAGAGGTGCTGAGTTCTTGCATTTTTTTTTTCTCATATAGAAATCTAGATGAATCCCCTGAAATGGTCATTTTAAAATCAAGTCAAAAGGAAAACAATGGGAAATACTCACCAGAGTAAAAGAGAAAAGTGAATCGAGGACAGACCTGTGTGTTTACAACTCTCAAGGCCAATGAACATTGGAAAAGCAAACTAAAATGATAGATAGCAAGCTGTGGAATTTGGCTTGACTTTAAAGTGGGTTTTAATATGCTCTTATATCACTGTCTGCTACTCAAGGTCGATAAGAAAAGCTTGGTCTTCTTACGGAACAGAGCTGAGTCACTTATATAATACCAGCGCATTTCGGTTGATTGTGATGATTCTTTCAAGAGATGATGTCACACAAATTGAGTTTTGCTTGAACCTTGCTTAAAAATAGTTTGATTTATTTACTAGGTCAAAAAGACAAGGGGATCTAACATCAATGACAAGTAAAAATAGAAAGATTTATTTTTCCTGAACACTATGGACAAATGTGTGTCTCAGCACATTTAAGTGTTTATCCAAGGCTCTTTGTGTAAGTAGAACGAACCAGAAGCAATTGACTATATGTGAATAAGAAATATGAAGGTGATATGAATCATTTTTATCTCCCTTTTCTGTAGAAGATTTGTAAGAAGAGTCTTTTCAGGTCCGCAAAGGTAGACTTTAGGATTAAATTATACAGTTTTAAGAAATTATCACTAAATCTTTCCCCCATTTTTTTTAACCTTTAAAAAATTTTGTTTGAAACAGGGTCTCGCTCTGTTGCCCAGGCTGGAGTGCAGTGGCAAGATCATGGCTCACTGCAGACTTGACCTCCTTGGCTCAAGCTATCGTGCCTCAGCCTCTCAGTTAGCTGGGACTATAGGTGTGCACTACTATACATGGCTGATTTATTTCATCTTATTTTTTGTAGAGACAGGGTCTCACTATGTTGCTCAGGCTAGTTTTGGGTTTAGGCTCAAGCAATCGTCCTGCCTTAGTCTACCAAAGTTCTGGATTACAAGTGTGAGCCATTGCATTCAGCCCTTAGATTCTTCATATTTTTGTTTAATTTGTTCCTTATAGAGTAGTTTTCACTACAGGGATGTTACTTGGTAAATTAAATTCTATCATTTCAATTAACAACCCAAGAAAAATATATGTATAATGATAAACTTTGAGGAAAAAGAAATAATTGCAAAAAAACCGAACTGAATTGGCATGCAGTTACACCTTGCTTATCCTTTAAATTTTGTTCCTGCTTATAGATTTTTAGTAGTTTGTACAAAATCTTCTTTTAAAATTTTAAAAGTCTCAAAACTACTAAAACAGGATATTATTTTAGTGGAAAATAGCCATATGGTTTCTGGGAAGGATTTTACTAAAGGAATAAATTTAATTAGAAGCAGGAAAGATTTGGTTACATACAACAAAAGCCAACAAAATATGCTCAACCCCAAGGGTAAGTGTAACTGCTGGCTAGAGATTTCCACGAGAGGATAGGGAGTAGTTTTCCTAGAATATTTTATGTCCTAAATAGCCTGGATGGAGTCCCTTATTCCCTTCCAGACTCATCACTGGGAATGTGGCACACTGGTGGGCTGTAATTCACCAGAGAGCTGATTAAATAAAAATCAAGTGACCTATGAGTGCAGCCAGAAACTTGCTTTACCCCCAAGTCCTGACCCTGAAACTTAATTTTTGTGACTTGAATTATGTCTCCCTGTTTAAAATTTATTTATTTAGAGATGAGGTCTCACTCTGTCACCCAGGCTGGAGTGCAGTGGTACAATCATTGTTCACTGCATCATCCTCAATCTCCCAGGCTCAAGCAATCCTCCCATCTCAGTCTCCTGAGTAGCTGGGACTACAGGCGGGTGCCACCACGCCTGGCTAATTTTTAAAATTTTCTGTAGCGATGGGAGTCTTTCTTTGTGACCCAGGCTGGTCTTGAACTTCTGGGCTCAAGCGATCCTCCCACCTTAGTCTCCCAAAGTGTTGTGATTACCGGCATGAGCCACCATGCCCAGCTAAATTGTTTCTAAATACAGCAGAAGTATATACTTCACGGTAGGTGAAACTATTGTTTGGTTGATGCTTAGAGAAGAAAAAGGGAGTCCATGCTATCTCTTTCTGCACTCTACATCCTGAGATATAAATCTTTAGATTCCTGATCTCATCCCTGGAAGAGAAGGGCAGCACTGACTCAAATGGAGGTGACCTCCTGGCTCTAGGAGCCCCAGGAAACAGGATTGGAAACACGGAAGTACTCCTGGAGGAGGAGGATTTAGCTTCCTGGTTATCAGGCTCTCTGGCTGCTCACACAATGTGCACGTTGCACAGACAGTAAGCCAGTTATATTCGAACTCTTTCACATGAAATTCTTCTCTTGGGAACAAGGGCTTGATCAGGATCTTTTTGGGAGAAAGAGTGTGCTGATTTTAGCTTTCAGCTAACCTAGATATTCTCTCTCTGTTAGCACAAGAAACAAATCTGATTCATTTTTGTAAATTTAACAACCAAGACTCAGATTTAAAAAAAAAAATTGATTGCGCCACTGCTCTCCAGCCTGGGCAACAGAGTGAGACTCCACCTCAAAAAAAAAAAAAAAAAAAAAAAAAAAAAAAAAAAAAAGTTGCCACAGACAGGATTGAAAGGGAATTTAAATCCACATAAAAATAATTCATCTAAGTTTACTTAGTCCGGTCATTTGTTTTATGTGCTTTCTCAAGGATAACATGGTTGAAAATTTAGTGAAAAATGAAGACTATTACATGTGATAACTTTAGGAATCACCAGACATCTCTCTCCAGAGACTACAATACATCATGCCAAGAGCAGAAAACCGGGAGAAAAGAGCATTTTGAAGTACTGTTATTTTAATTCCCATAAGCCTATATACAATTTTTTGATATAAATTAAAAGAAACCAGAAATCTATAAAGCCATCTGGCTGATTTAAGTATATTTTTTATAGCATCATTTTAAGAAAGATCAGAAAAACTCAAGACAATATGAAAGTATGTCAGTATGGAAACTATTCCTAGCTGATCATTTTACTTCTAAGCCTTCTGGGCTTCAAAGGGATAGCTCAACAATTTTGAGAAGAACTATAAAGGTAACAATATACCTTCTTGAGCCTAACAGATGGAGTAAGACATTTGAAATGCTGAACAAGCGACATGGGTCAGAATCCATCCCAGAATTGTATGAAGTCAGCTTAATTAAAAGTGCTTTCTAGGCTAAAGCAGAGCATCGCTTGAGCTCAGGAGTTCGAAACCAGACTGGGCAACAGCGAGACCTTGTCTCTACTAAAATTTAAGAAAGAAAAAAAAAAATTAGCTGGGCATGGTGGTGAAAACCTGTAGTCCTGGCTACTTGGAGGGCTGAGGATTGCTTGAGCCCAGGAAATCGAGGCTGCAGTGAGCCCTGATTGTGCCACTGCACTCAGCCTGGGCAACAGAGCAAAACCTTGTCTCAAAAAAATAAAAGAAGTTTTTCTACAATGCCCTCTATTATTGTCTTTGTAATTTATTGTCTTCCTCCTTTGTAAAGGAGGAAGAAGAGGCAGTAACCTTATATTTAATCATGTCAACAACTCAGTGTTAATTCTTCTGTTTGTGGTAACGTGGCTAATAACTTCAAATCCCATGGATCCTTCCAGAGGACTCTGGCTTCACTAGGCCTTTAAAACAGCACACAGTGCCTTGGCTTCAGCATTTGGTCGCTGACTAAGCACCTTTCAAGCTGCCTTCGATTGAAAGACAGACAGCGGACTCTGAGGAAATCCTTGCTCAGCCAAATGTATCCCATATGAGAGGGCAAACTTAATGAGAATCAGTCCCTGGCACGCAGCGCCTCTGGAATGTACGTGATTTACAGCCAGCATGGGCTGCAGAGTTTTCTGTCCTAGTCTCTCCTTTTCATGTTAAAAAAACAAAAAATTGCATCAACAAAGTGTCAATTTTAGCTAATAAAGGCAAAAAGGAAAAAGCACACTAACTTTAGCACATGTATGCAAGGTCCTGGGAGGAGATAAGAAAATGAACACATTAGATTCACAACTGCAAGGAACTTAGAGAATACATGGACATGCACAAACATATCACACAGGGCAGAGCAAACTTGATTGACAGGCAGAAGTACAATCAAAGTGCTGTGGGAGCATAAATATTGTGTGTTTTCCATTTTCCTCAAGTGCCTTTATTTGTAGCAATGGAATGGTCTCATGGTGCAAAATCCTATTTGTGATGCTGCCTGGCTTCCTATCAATAGGGTGGAGTTCTACCTATTCACTTTCTACAAGTGAGCTCCTGGTGGGTGTGGTGTTTTCCCCAAACACACAAGTAATAGATTAATATGGTATTGAAACATTTAAACAACATAAACAAACTAATGTCCTCCTTGACTCATCTCCTCCACCTAATCACTGGCCAATTCTAATTCCTGGAAGGTGGTAATCACCATTGTCATCTGATATATATACTTCTAGGTCTTCTAATTTACATTTATTCACATGAATATACTCACACTCATAGATAAACACACATATATACAGACAAGAAGAAAGAAATATAAAGTTAAAAAAATGTGATAATGGTATACACATGTTCAACTTACTTTTCTAGAGTGATATACCTTGGGATATGTCAATATACACACATCTCATTTTTTTAATCACTGCATAGTGTTCTATGGTATGGATATGTCATAATTAATAACTCTCTACAAGTTTATAATTTTGTTATCTCCTGATGTTTCCATTTTTTCACCATTTCCAACATTGCAATGGATATTATTCTACCTATCTCAGTTATTACATTAGCAAGTATTTATCTGGGGTAGATGTGGAGACATGGATTTGCTAAATTAAAAGGTAAGAGATTCCCAGCCAGCGTCAGTGGTTCATGCCTGTAATCCCAGCACTTTGGGAGGCTGAGGTGGGTGGATCACTTGAGGCCAGGAGTTCAAGTTGCAGTGAGCCAACATCATGTTACTGCACTCCAGCCTGGCCGACAGAATGAGACTCCTGTCTCAAAAACAAACAAAGGCAAGAGTTTTTTTTTTTTTTTTTTTTTTTTTTTTTTTTTAAGATGGAGCCTTGCTCTTGTCGTCTAGGCTGGAGTACAATGTCATGATCTCGGGTCACTACAACCTCCACCTCCCGGGTTCAAGCGATTCTCCTGCCTCAGTCTTCCAAGTAGCTGGGATTACAGGCGCCTGCCATCACGCCCAGCTAATTTTTGTATTTCTAGTAGAGACAGGGTTTTACCATGTTGGCCAGGTTGGTCTTGAACTCCTGACCTCAGGTGATCCACCCTCCTCGACCTCCAAAAGTGCTGGGATTACAGGCATGAGCCACCGTGCCCTGCCTTCAGTCTTCTTGAGTTGGCTATTACTAGGAAGTATGAGAAAAATGTCCCTCTCTGACATGAATTTGCCCATTTCTCTATTTCTGTTAGTTATTTCTTTAAATATTTCCATGTTATGTTAAGGGCATAAAGATTTGTGAATGTTTTCTATTCTTGGTAGATATTTTTCATCAACATGAAATATTCCTCTTTGGTCCTTTTCAATTTTTTTTTTTTTTTTTTGTATTTTGTCTGATATTTATATTGCTAAAACTACTTTCCTTGTATTAGACGTTACCTGGAATATCATTATTTTCCAAATTGACAAATCCTTTCACAAACATAGTTTGCAATGTCCCTAGCTTTTGCTATGATCATTTTGGACTATGGTTTCCACATCAACCTGATCATCCTACCCGCCTTCTCTTTTTCAGAGATACTTAATTATCCATTATTTACACAATGGCATACTTTGTCTTCTAGCACAATTATAAGCTAAATTGTGTGTGTGTGTGTGTGTGTGTGTCATTTAAGGCAGAAAGTAGAGATGCCATTACATGGTCAGGCTGCCATCTTGATACGATCTTATGTTTTCCTTAACACCAGATTTCCTTCTCTGCCACCACTTAAAACATTCCTTTCCTTTCCTTCCAGCTTGGTTGATCTAGATATTAAAGGTGCTGTGAGAGATACAATACAGAATAGAGTCTGAATACGTTTAGTCAGCATGCACCTCTCGAAAAACTACTTTTGGTCTCCATCTCTTTGTGGCCTACAAGTTGGTTTGAGCCTGAATACTACAACTTGTGTTCCCCTACCATACATTATTTAGTAACAGCTCACACAGCTCTAAGTTATCATCTTTCCCATCTCATTCCCAGGAAGATCTGTTTAATTTATAAGCAGTCCATTTCAGACAACACCCCTCGGGACATCACAATATTGCTGTTCTTCTGGGAGATTCATTGGCAGTATGAATACCCTTGTTTCTTCCATGGACAAAACATGTTTAAAGGCCACTAACTGGGCTACTTGCAACGCCTGGCACAAACTAAGTGCAATGTAACTCTTAGCAATTTGTGACCATTAAACACAGCATTTATAATGTGCTAGTTTTAAAGTTGAAAACAGCAACAACAACAACAACAACAACAACAACAAAACAACTCATGGCCCATGTCTACGGCCATACCACCCTGAACGCGCCTGATCTCGGAAGCTAAGCAGGCTCTGACCTGGTTGGTACTTGGATGGGAGACCGCCTGGGAATACTGGGTGATGTAGACTTGGCCGGGCGCAATGGCTCACGCCTGTAATCCCAGCACTTTGGGAGGCCAAGGCAGGTGGATCACCTGAGGTCGGGAGTTCGAGACCAGCCTGACCAACATGGAGAAACCCGGTCCAGGCATGGTGGCACATGCCTGTAATGCCAGCTATTTGGGAGGCTGAGGCAGGAGAATCACTTGAACCCAAGAGGCAGAGGTTGCGGTGAGCCAAGATCGCACCATTGCATTCCAGCCTGGGCAAAAACAGCGAAACTTCTCAAAAAAAAAAAAAACCAACAAACAAAACAAAACAACAACAACAACAACAAAAACTCCACAATTAATCCATAAAAGACTTGCACTTTATTTGTCTTATTTTATTTAAAACATTCTCACCTTGTTTTCTGTATTTTATCTTTGCACATAGAACACAGAGTTTGATTTGATTTTACTTTTCCCTTTATCCCCCTTTTCCTCTTGTTTATTTTCACTTTATAGGTCATTAAATGCCAACCACATTATCTCAGACGAAAAAGGGTTCCAGGGTTAACTAGCTAAGCCCTATCCTATGATGTCTGAGAGGTTTTGTGGCTTGCCTGAATTCAGCCATTGACCTGTGGCAGAGCTGGCACAAGAATATGGGTCACCTGACTCCAGCACATGCACATACGTTTACGTTTACAAAAGATTTTTTAAAAACAATCTCATCAACCAACTACTAAAAAACTACCGGAAAGAAACCTGACGGCGAGCACATATTACCTCCATTTTTATAGGAGAGAACACTGAGCAGGAGAAATGAATTAATGATTTGCCTAAAATAATCTACATCAGGAGATGTCAGGAGAAAAACCTGAGGTCTTTGCTATCGGCTTCTGCATCTCACAGCCCCTCCATCTTCTCACCATGCAACTTCTAAAAGGACAGAGTTTCTTTTCTTTCTAAAAGGACTTTCTAAAAGGACAGAGTTGCCTTTTCAATGATTTACTTCATCATTTCATCGTTTAATCCCTATGAAAACACAAACTATAGATTTTTGGGTTTTTTGAGACAGGGTCTGGCTCTGTTACCCAGGTTGGAGTGCTGTGGTGCCATCTTGGTTCACTGCACCCTCCTCCTTCCTGGGCTCAAGCAATGCTCCTACCTCAGCCTCCCAAGTAGCTAGGAACACAGGTGTCCACCACCATGCCCAGCTAATTTTATTTTATTTATTTATAGACACAAGTTGGTCTGGCACTCCTGGGTTCAAGCCATCCGACCTCCCTTGGCTTCCCTGGGATTACAGGCATGAGCCACTGTGTCCTGCTGATGCATAATTTAATGATTAAAAGAAAAAAAAAAACCTGCCTGGCACGGTGGCTCACACCTGTAATCCCAGCACTTTGCGAGGCTGAGGTAGGCGGATCACCTGAGGTCAGGAGTTCGAGAACAGCCTTGCCAACATGGTGAAACTCTGCCTCTACTAAAAATACAAAAATTAGCCAAACTTGATGGTGAGTGCCTGTAATCCCAGTTATTTGGGAGGCTGAGGCAGGAGAATCACTTGAACCCAGGAGGCAGAGGTTCTAGTGAGCCAAGATCGCGCCACTGCACTTTCCAGCCTGGGTGACAGGGTAAGACTCCATCTATAAAATAAAATAAAATAAAATAAAATAAAATAAAATAAAATAACATAACATAAAATAACTTAAAATAAGATAAAATAACATAAAATAAAAGAACATAAAATAAAATAAAATAACATAAAATAAAATAAAATAAAATAAAATAAAATAAATAAAAAGGCTTAGACCTGTAATCCCAACACCCAAAGAGGGGCAGATCCCCTGAGCCCAGAAGTTTGATACCAACCCATCTCAATAAAATACAATTAAATAAAATAAAATAAGTTTGGCATGGTGGTGCACGGGGCGTGTAGTCCCAGCTACTTGGGAGGCTGAGGTGGGAGCACTGCTTGAGCCTTGGAGGTCGAGGCTGCAGTGAGCCGTGATTGCGTCACTGCACTCCAGCCTGGGCAGCAGAGCAAAATCTTGTCTCAAAAAAGTAATAGTAAAATAAAGTATGTGTCATTTTGATTTGATAACCTTAGGAAAAAACCAGCGAAGTCTCAGAACCAGGTAATCGATTGCAAAGTGGAGAATGATTTACCTGCTATCTGAGATAAAGGAAAAGGTTAAATCACAATGTTGCTTTAAATTCCTTCCAGCTCTTTGTTTATTGTTTCCTTTTGTGTGGAATTTCACTGTGCATTGATCTAAACCCAGCTCCTACCAGATGGGATATAGAGTAGGCCCTCAAGTAAACATTTAGCACTAGGCAGGTGTGCTCTGTATAGGATATGTAGAACCCTCTCTCTGCTTCTAAGTCATACATATTTCTTTAGAGTCTTAAGAAATTGGCAAACTCAGGCTGGATGCAGTGGCTCAGGCCTGTAATACCAGCATTTTGGGAGGCTGAGGCAGGCAGATCACTTGAGGTCTGGAATTCAAGACCAGCCTGGCCAACATGGTGAAACCCCATCTCTACTAAAAACAAAACAAAACAAAACAAAATTAGTCGGGTGTAATTTTGCCTGTAATCCCAGCTACTCAGGAGGCTGAGAGGCTGAGGCAGTAGAGTCGCTTGAACCTGGGAGGTGGAGGTTGCAGAGAGCTGAGATCTTGCCACAGCGCTCCAGCCTGGGAGAGCTGTGTCCATTCATTTACAAATTATCTATGGCTGCTTTCCTTACAAGGGCCGAGCTAAATAGAAGTTAGAGACTGTATTTTAGGCAAAGGCTAAAATATTTATTATCTGGCCCTTTAGATAAAAAGTTGACTTTAACCCTTGCATCAGGAGCAATAAATAGATGCTCTTGCATTTAGCATCTTTATTGTTTTTCATGACAAACCTAGAGTAGAACCAGCATCAGGCTAAAAAGCAAAAGGACCATGACAAATGTTCATGGATCAGCAAAGTGCTAACCCAGTTATGGAAGTCTAATATAGTGTTACAGACTCACAGGCTTAACTAATATGTAAATCAGCAAACATGAGCAATAATGATTTATATTTGCATGGCATTCTATAGATTATGAAACATTTCATATCTGTCTCATTTGATTTTTCCAATAACCCTAGAAAGTAGACAGGCTGGGTATGGTGACTGATACCTATAATCCCAGCATTTTGGGAGGATCACTTGAGGCCAGGAGTTCAAGACCAGCCTGGTCAGTATAACAAGACCCTGTTTCTACAAAATTTTTTAAAAACATTAGCCAGGTTTGTTGGCGTGTGCCTGTGGTCTCATTTACTTGATGTGGGGGGAGGGGGGCGGGGTTGACGTGGGAGGATCACTTGAAACTAAGAGTTTGAGGTAACAGTGAGTTATGATTGCACTACTGCACTCAAGTCAGGGTTACAGAGCATGACTCTGTCCAAAAAAAAAAAAAAAAAAAAAAGGGGAGGTGGGGGGAGGGGCTCAAGCCTGTAACCCCAGCACTTTGGGAAGCCAAGGCAGGTAGATCACCTGATGTCGGGAGTTTGAGACCAGCCTGACCAACATAGAGAAACCCTGTTTCTACTAAAAATACAAAAGTTAGCCAGGCGTGGTGTTGGGTGCCTGTAATCCCAGCTACTCGGGAGGCTGAGGCAGAAGAATTACTTGAACTCAGGAAGCGGAGGTTGCAGTGCGCCGAGACTGCACCATTGCACTCCAGCTTGGGCAACAAGAGTGAAACTCAAAAAAAAAAAAAAAAAAGAAAGTAAACAAATAAATATGAAACAGATTCAGAGACATTGCATGATAACCCAGAGTGAAAAGGAACTCAGATTCAATGTCTTCAGTCTTTTCTTTTAGCAGCTAAAATGATTCTTTTATTTCTGGAAAATGCTTACCTTGCTAAAAAAAAAAAAAAAAGGGTGAGCGGTTATTAACATTTATCATTTTATGATGCACTGACTTGGAAGATCACTTACAATTAACTGTACTTTGTAATAACATGTTCTATCTTCTAAATGTTGTATTTTTGTGTCAGTATGATGGTAAAAATAATATAAGCATTTTATATAATGGTTTTAAAAATCAAAATAAATATGGGCCTAATTAAGTTATAAGTTAAAAATTTAATCTTAAATTTTTTAAATCTTAGAAACTGCGAAACTGCAAGATGAATTAGTTATCTGGTTTTCTTGGATTACCAAAATTTTTAAAAAACAACTCTTGGAGTAGCAGGGAAAAATAAATCTTAGTAAAAATACGAATATATATGAGCTTGAGAAAAATAATGAAAATTATATATAGTGCTCTGTAAATGGATCAAATCATGTTGAACTAAGTATTTCAATGGAAGCTACAAACCTGTAGATGACTATTACAATCATTGTATCATCTAAGACTTGATCTTCTGTGTGATCAAACCACTTCTGAGGAATTGCCAGTTTACCAACACATTGCTGTATCGGTCTTGGACCAGCATAAAAAATTAATACAACACACTGCATGATTCAGCTAAATGACATTCTGGAAAAGGCAAATCTATGGAGACAGTAAAAAGATCAGTGGTTGCTAGAGTTCAGGTTAAGGAGGGGATGAATAGTGGAGGACAGAGGATTTTTTGGGCAGTGAAACTTAACTGTATGATACTGTAATGGTAGATGCATGTTATTATACATTAGTCCAAACTCATAGAATGTATAACAACAAGAGTGAACTCTAACATGAATTAAGGACTTGGGTGATAATGACATGTCAAGGTAGGTTCCTCAGTTATAACAAATGTGCCATTCTACTAGGGAATGTTGATGGTAAAGTAGGTTATACGTGCATGGGGACAAGGGTATATGGGTGATCTCTGTACCTTCTGCTCAGTGTTGCTGTGAACCTAAAACTGCCCTAAAATATAAAGCCTATTAAAAAAATAATGTAATGAGCTAACAAAGACCACAATTCTGGGTCCTCCTCAGAAGCTTTGTAAATGTGCATTTAAAATTAGTTTTGGGGTATACTATGGCAGAAATACAAGAAAAACAAAGGCCCAGAATTTTTCCAGGAGAATAGATCCAGAGCGAACGTGAACTTACTTCACACCCAGATTGGGTTTCCCACGAACACGACTCCTTCTCCTGAGGGAGAACCCCTCTTTGGAAAGCATGTTCACCCAGGCATGTTTGACACAAGGGAGGCTCAAAGTCTGGCTCTTCTGGAGGGATGTGCACCATCGAGGAGCCAGTGTACTTCAGTCTGGGACTCTGATGCTTGTCCACACTGACCACTGGGCTCTTGATCCATCTTCGTACCTGCAATATGCAAAAGCAAAGAAAAAACCAAATACATTTGACTCCCTTTGATGCTTAATGGGGATTTGGTGGGAAATTCAGTGAGACTGAAAGGAGAACTCAGTCTTACAACCTCTCTATCTTTCAAACTTAACACAATTAGAATTGGTCAGTGCAGGCCGGGCGCAGTGGCTCAAGCCTGTAATCCCAGCACTTTGGGAGGCCGAGACGGGCGGATCACGAGGTCAGGAGATGGAGACCATCCTGGCTAACACGGTGAAACCCCGTCTCTACTGAATAATACAAAAAGCTAGCCGGGCGAGGTGGCGGGCGCCTGTAGTCCCAGCTATTCGGGAGGCTGAGGCAGGAGAATGGCGTAAACCCGGGAGGCAGAGCTTGCAGTGAGCCCAGATCCGTCCACTGCACTCCAGCCGGGGCGACAGAGCAAACCCCACCCAAAAAAAAAAAAAAAAAAAAAAAAAAAAAAAGAATTGGTCAGTGCTGTTCAGTCTCTTTCCTAGAGTATGCATTACATGGCTGGTCATTTCATCTTGCTGAGTCTGTCTCCACATTTTTTTTTTCTTTTCTTTTTCTTCCTGCTTCCAGTAGGGTTAGAATTTTTTCTTTTTAGAAATAGGGGGGTTTCACTATGTTGTCCAGGCTGGTCATGGTGTTAAAAGATCCTCCTGGACCAGCCGGGCCAACATGGTGAAACCCAATCTCTACTAAAAACATAAAAATTAGCCAGGCCTGGTGGTGCACACCTATAATCTCAGCTGCTTGGTAGAATCGTTTGAACCTGGGAAGTGGAGGTTGCAGTGAGCTGAGATCGCCCTGCTGTATTCCAGCCTGGACGACAGAGTGAGACTGTCACCAAAAAAACAAAAACAAAAACAACAAAAAACCTCAAAACCCAAAAACAAACAAAAATAATTATCCTGGCCAGGCGAGATGGTTTATTTCTAAATAGCACTTTGGGGGGCTGAGGCAGGAGGATTGCTTTAGCCCAGGAGTTTGAGACCAGCCTGGACAATATAGCGAGACTTTGTCTCTATGAAAAAAAACACTTTTTTTTTTTTTTTTTTAAAGAAAAAGATCCTTTTGCCTCTTAGCAAGTGTTGGGATCACGGGTATAAGTCACTGTGCCTGGCCTGTCTCCTCATTTGTAAGATTCAGGTAATAATATTTCCTCCCAAGCTGTGAAAATTCTACTATGTTTTACAAAGTTCAAGTATTTTGCCTGGCACCTGTTTGGTGCCCAATAGATAGTGATTATTTTACTTTGACCCCTATTATTATGATTATGGTGACAGAAATTTAGTTCACACATTTCTAAGGTGAATTGCTAGTTATCCTTACAAGGGAAAATACTAATCTCATAGTTTACAACAATCTAATCCATTGCTAAGCAAATACATATTCACTGTTATTATTGTTGAGACAGGATCTTCCTCTGTCACCCAGGCTAGAATGCAGTGGCCTAATCATGGCCCACTGCAGCCTCAAACTGCTGGGCTCAAGCAATCCTCTCACCTCAGCCTCTGGAGTAGCTGAGACCACAGGCTTGTGCCATCACACTAGCTTTTTTTTTTTTTTTTTTTTTTTTTTTTTGTAGAGATGAGGTCTCACTAAGTTGCGCAGGCTGGTATCAAACTCCCAGGCTCAAGCAATCCTCCCGCCTCCCAAAGTGTTGGGATTATAGGCATGAGCCATTGAATCCGGCCCATATACACTGCTGCAAAACTTTGATTATAAAAGTACTAAATGTGTTTTTGATCAATCTAAAAACCATTCAATTTTGTTAGAGATGGATAATGTTTTTTATTATTCTTATTCAGACAATTTTGGGCTTGAAGTCTGGTAACTGTTCCTGCTTTGTTTCCAACATCCGTAGTTTAAAATCAGTCTTTTTACTCTGGCTTACTTTCAATGTCTCTGTTGCCAAGTAGATTTAACTTTGGGGTTACTGTGAACAGGATTTAAACAGATGATAAATCTATTCAAATATATGTATAAGTTGTATGCCTGAACTGATTAAGAATCTTTGTATCTTGAAATGTGTATCTCTCCTGAACCCCTAAACACCTGCGCTCTAGTGTTTGAGTTATGGCCAACATAATAAATTATTTTAAATATTCTTTTTCATGTTATTTTTACTTCTTTTTGCTTTTTATTTTTATTTTTTCTTTTTTAAATATGTTACAGTTTGAATATGTTCGTAGTGACTTTTTTTGTTTGTTTGTTTGGTTTTTTTTATAGAGATACAGTCTCACTCTATTGCCTAGGTTGGAGGGCTGTGGCATGATCATAGCTTACTTCAGCCAAGAGCTCCTAGGCTCAAGCTATCCTATCATCTCAGCCTCCCAAGTAGCTGGGACTACAGATGCGCGTCACCACGTTCGACAAATTTTTTTTTTGGAGAGATGGTGTCTCATTATGTTGCCCAAGCTGCCTTTGAACTCCTGGCCTCAAGTGATCTTGCTGCCTTGGCCTCCCAAGGCTCTGGGATTACAGACGTGAGCCACTACACCTGGTGAGAATAAAATTATTAAAGGGACATATTATTTATTTAATAAAATAAGTAAACTGTAATAAGTAAAAAGGAAAATAAAGCATATGGATGATCAGGATCATTGCCAGTGGAGGGATCAATTTTAAACAGGATACTATCGGATACTCCCTCTCTGTCCACAGAGAATGTAGCAAGGGATATGGAGAAATATTTCCTTTCTCCAGAAGCATCAAAGAAAAAGTGTTACTTACAAAAATGAATCCGGCAACACATTTCTTACAGGACTGTTGCTGAATTTTATGGCATGCTTTGTCTTGAAATGTTTTATCTCCATTGGCTTAGTCCTTATACTGGCTTCAATGTGTACCTTCTTTGTGACTCCTTGACACTTTTCACCAGCTTTGCAGCCTCAGAGGTGATTTTTATCAGCCCAATCAAGGACAGAGTTTACGATGTTTGCTTGCTCTCTGGAGAGAGGCTGGACAGGAGTTAGGCAAGGTGCCTTTCAAAACTGCTGAGTAGAGAAACTCTCCCATGGCCCCTCGGGGAATTCAAGCTACAACTGGCCCATTGTGTTTCCTCAGGCGGCGGACTGCTTTGCTGGAGGGAGTAGCTGACTTTGAGTGGCTTTGGGAGCCCCTCAGAGACCAGTAACAATGGCTGGAGGAGAGCTGCCGCAGCTGTGTGTGCGCGAAACATGAATGCCCGGATGCGAGTGGCAGCCGGGGCTCCCGGACCTCCTGGGCCACCTGGGCCCCAGTTTTATTCAGAGCTACACAACTGTTTGTGAAGAGCATTGTAAACAAACATAGACGGGGTGAGACATCCTCCTTATCCTGAATAAATCAAAAATTCCCAGGCCGGGCGCGGTGGCTCACGCCTGTAATCCCAGCACTTTGGGAGGCCAAGGCGGGCGGATCACGAGGTCAGGAGATTGAGACCGTCCTGGATAACACGGTGAAACCCGTCTCTACTAAAAATACAAAAAATTAGCCGAGCGTGGTGGCGGGCACCCGTAGTCCCAGGTACGCTGGAGCCTGAGGCAGGAGAATGACGTGAACCCGGGAGGCGGAGCTTGCAGTGAGCTAAGATCGCGTCACTGCACTCCAGCCTGGGCGACAGAGTCAGACTCCGTTTCAAAAAAAAAAAAAAATTTCCTCACTTGGAGTTTATAGGAGACTGCTCTCCAAACCACACCAGACTTCTAGAAGCAACCAGCTCTACAGATACCGGTGTGAACCAGTAAGGCCCGTCATTTAACTAGACAGAAATTCTGAGTGAACAGTGGGTAAACAAAATATTCAACCAAATTCTTTGCTAAATCCAGTCCACCTTGGTTTTATTAATGTCTTTATTTGAAAAAAAAAAAAAAAGAAGCCATCCAAAAGCAATAATCCCTCACTCTAGAAAATTGCCAGATGTGATTAAAGAGATTGGCTGGCTTCTAGGGATTTTCCACTTGTGGTTTTTTCCTATTATCTAAGAGCAAACAGATATTACTATTAATTTAAAATAGTTTAGCTGATAATGATATCAACCGACACAGGAAAATTAAAGAGTGTTTAGGTATTTAGGTGTGAACTCAGATGGCAACACCTGCTCTCACGGGCCCCTGTCCTTTCAGGGGGAAGAGCTGACTCTTAAAATGCCAAGAGAACTTGAAGTTGGACGTAACTTCTGTAATTTTCAAAGAGATATATATTTTTTTAATTATAGAGAACAGACTTTGCATACTTGATGCCTTAATAACTTTCAATTTCGATAGAGTCAGCCCAGTTTTCTAGTGAAATTACTTGGATAATTCAATAGATTATAAAATGGGAGGCCAGGCAAGGTGGTTCACGCCTATAATCCCAACACATTGGGAGGCGGAGGCAGGTGAATCATTTGAGGACCAGGCTGGCCAACATGGTGAAACCCCATCTCTACTGAAAACACAAAAATTAGCCACCATGGTGGTGTGCACCTGTAATCCCAGCTACTAGGGAGGCTGAGGCAGGAGAATTGTGTGAACCTGGGAGCCGGAGGTGGCAGTGAGCCAAGATCGTGCCACTGTACTCCAGCCTGGGTGAGACTCTGTCTCGGAAAAAAAAAAGAGAAAGAAAGCGAGAGATCTGCATGCCTATGCCTCTTCCAGAGGCTGCGTGCTAGCAGTTTAGTTATGGCATGAGTGTAATTTAGGAGAAGGCTCCTGGAAGCAAATTCATCTTACACTGACACTGGAGCCTGAAGCTGCTTCATAACATGTCTCCTAAAATATAACAGTGCTGTAATAATCAGATTTCTTCACCCTGGCTATATGTCGTCACATGTAGCTGTCTTTTCTGTTTTGTTTTTTTTTTTTTTTTGAGACAAATTTCACTCTTGTTGCCCAGGCTGGAATGCAATGGCGCGATCTCAGCTCACTGCAACCTCCGCCTCCTGGGTTCAAGTGATTCTCCTGCCTCAGCCTCCCGAGTAGCTGGGATTACAGACATGTGCCACCACATCTGACTAGTTTTGTATTTTTAGTAGAGACAGGGTTTCTCCGTGTTGGTCAGACTGATCTTGAACTCCCGACCTCAGGTGATCTGCCCGCCTTGGCCTCCCAAAGTGTTGGGATTACAGGCGTGAACCACCACACCAGGACTATTCCTGTCTTTTCTCTAGTGTTTGTAGTGTTTATTGCTTGTATAAAACAACAGGACTTTTATGCTAACTGGTCTTGATATTAAGCCTATGTCATCTTTCCAACTGGATCGTAAGTGTGAGAATAGCTTCTTAGGCCTTAGGAAAAAAAAAAAATTCCCAGAGGCTAGTGTATGGTCTTACAAATCAACTAGGTAATAAAAATAAGAATATCTTGATTGCTTTTTATATTTACTTATAGATCTCAACAAGTTTTGCTAACATCCTCTATCAAGGGAATACACATTTTCTATTTAAATATTTATCTTTAACACTGCAAGACCTATCCCGGAGCAGGCACCCTGAGAAGATGGAGTGGCTTTTGGAATTCCCTGACTTTCTATGCTGCTGTCCTTGGGATATCCCAGTCCTTTCCTTTGACCTTGACCTACTTGCATCCTTTTCTAGATTCTCAGTTTCCAGGCCTAGTCCGGAGGATGGAGTGGTGGGGAGGACTCGGGGTAAGAGGAAAACAGAGAGGCGATGCGTCCGTGTACACTATTTAATGTTGCCTCTCACAGCTGGCAGCACCCCAGCTCCGTCTCTTCAGAGGACAGTATTTGCCTGTTCTTCTAGCTCAGTAAGTGTAAAGTCTCCTTCCTCATCCTCCCCATTGAGGAATCCACCCCACCCTGTCCCTCCCCACCTCACCCTACACTGTCAAGTGTTAAATAGATAGAGTGTAGGAATTCATCAACGTAAGTTTTTCTTTGGAAATAGAGGTGAAGTTTTTCTCATTTCTTTAAATTGTGGGACTTGGCCATGTGCGGTGGCTCATGCCTGTCGTCCCAGTGCTTTGGGGGGCCAAGGCAGGCAGATCACCTAAGGTCAGGAGTTTGAGACCATCCTGGCCAAGATATAGTGAAACCCCATCTCTACTAAAAATACAAAAATTAGCCAGGTACAGTGGCACATGCCTGTAATTCCAGCTACTTGGGAGGCTGAGGCAGGAGAATCACTTGAACCTAGGTGGCGGAAGTTGCAGTGAGACGAGATTGCACCACTAGACTCCAGTCTGCAGAGTGAAACTCTCTCTCAAAAAAAAAAAAAAAAAAAAAAAAAAAAGTGGGACTAATTCAAACAAAAGTCAAAATTTTGTTTGAATTAGTCTTTCCTCGATATATACATTTTTTTTTAGACATATTAAGTTATTTTTTAAAAAAGTAGGAAAATTATTTTAGGTACTAGCTCTACAGGACTGTGTATGTTATTTGCTTTTGGAAATTAAGACTCAGAGAAAATAGAAATGCTGGTCTAATTAGTGGGGAAGAACCTGGCCATCCTGTCCAGAGCGAATCCACTGAGCTTTGGAAACTTCCTCTTCTCTTTCCTCCAAGAAATCCCCTTTTCCACTGTGTTTTTTTTTGTTTGTTTGTTTATTTTAGGTTTGAGGGTACATGTGAAGGTTTGTTACACAGGTAAGTTCATGACACAGGGATTTGTCGTACAGATTATTTCATCACCCAGGAATTAAGCCTAGTACCCAATATTTATCTTTTGTGCTCTTCTCCCTCCTCCCACTCTTCACCCTCCAGTAGACCCCAGTACCTGTTGTTTCCTTCTTTGTATTCACATAAGTTCTCATCCCAGTGTTTTTTTGTTTGTTTGGTTTTTTGAGATGGAGTCTTGCTCTGTTGCCCAGGCTGGAGTGCAGTGGTGTGATCTTGGCTCACTGCAACCTCCACATCCCAGGTTCAAGCAATTCTCCTGCCTCAGCCTCCCGAGTAGCTGGGACTACAGGCACACACCACCACACCCAGCTACGTTTTGTATTTTTAGTAGAGGCAGGATTTCACCATGTTGGCCAGGCTGGTCTCAGACTCCTGACCTCAGGCAGTCTGCCTACCTCGACCTCCCAAAGTGCTGGGATTACAGGCGTGAGCCACCTCACCCAGCCTTCTTTTTTTTTTCCTAGAGACAGTCTCTTGCTCTGTTGCCCAGGCTGGAGTGCAGTAGCGTGATCTCAGCTCACTGCAACCTCCCCTTCCTGGGTTCAAGGAATTGTCCTGCCTCAGCCTCCTGAGTAGCTGGGATCACAAGCATGCACCACCATGCCCAGCTATTTTTTTTTTTTTAATATTTTTAATAGAGATAGGGTTTCACCATGTTGACCAGGCTGGTCTCAAACTTCGGACCTCAGGTTATCTGCCCACCTTGGCCTCCCAGAGTGCTGGGATTACAGGTGTGAGCCACTGCGCCTGGCCTCATTCCAGTGTTGTTGTTGTTGTTTTTTTTTTAAACTGTCTTTCTCTCTCTAGGCTACTGTCTCTCAGCATATTAAACACCTTGTTCTTGCAATATCTCTAAAAGCTAGTGAACAGACTGCAAGCAAAACATCCTCTTTACACCCACAAACTCTTCCTTTTTCCCACAGCCACCTTTCACCGCCACCGCCACCCAACTCTTCTCTCTTAGCTGAGCTTCATGAAAAAATAATCTCCATTTCCTCATCTCACATTTTCTCCTCAACCCATTGCAATTTATTCATTAAATAGTATTTATGGATTGCTTAATATTTGCAAGGACTAAAGCGAATAACATTTAAAAAAGTCTCATTTCATAAAATGAAGTTTGTGCAAAGATGCCAATAAACCTCATTGCCAAATCCAATAGACATTTCTCTGTGCTTACTTCATTTGCATATACCCCGCAGCATGTAAAAGCTTTCACAAAGGTTCAACAATTATTTGCCTGGCATTATGTGGTTGAGACACAAAGAAATTTAATGTTGACCATTGAGAGAGGATGCTTGCATTTCAGAAGGGCTGATACATGAGACTGTGGTTTATCATAGCATGTCTACCCTCCCCAGAGCTCAGTTTCTGCCCTTGTAAAATGGAGATAATAATTATGGCTACTTCACTAGGGTTTCGTGAGGACTAAATGAGATGATGCAGGTAAACCCAGTGCTTGACATCAGGTGAATCCTTCGTTAAGTATTTGCTATTGTAGTTATGGCTTCATTCCATGGGAAGAGTTTTATACAAAGGGTCATTGGAGAAAAGATGGAGGGTACTTGGTCCAGTCAGGAAAAATCAGGGAAGGCTTTCTGGTGGAAGTGATGGTTAAATTGAATCTTAAAAGCTGAGTTAAAGGAAGCCAGGTGAAGAAAAATGAGAAAGATATTTCTAATTGAGGGGATGGCAGAAGCCAAAATACAGAGGCAAGAATCTGTTGAGATGAGTAGAAAACAAGCTCCAAAAAGGAGAGGCAAGAACTAAAGCTGGATAGAAAGTTTAGGTCATGGGGAAATTAGGGGTCACTGAAGTATTTATTTTTATTTATTTATTTACTTACTATTTAGGGATGGGGTCTCGCTATGTTGCCCAGGCTGGTCTTGACCTCCTGGGCTCCAGTTATTCTCCTGCGTTAGCCTTATTAAGAACTGGGGTTACAAACATGAGCCCCTGCACCCAGCTCACTGAAGTATTTTAAGCAGGAGAGTGGGATGGTCAAATGTGTTTTTCTTTTTCTTTTTTTTAAATTTTTTTTGAGACAGAGTCTCACTCTGTCACCCAGACTGGAGTGCAGTGGTGTGATCTCTGCTCACTACAACTTCTGCCTCCCGGGTTCAAGAGATTCTCCTGCCTCAGCCTCCCAAGTAGCTGGGATTACAGGTGTCCGCCACCATGCCTGGCTAATTTTTTGTATTTTTAATAGAGATGGGGTTTCACCATGTTATCTTGATTTTTTTTTTTTTTTTTTTTTTTTTTTTTTTTGAGACAGAGTCTCGCTCTGTCGCCCAGGCTGGAGTGCAGTGGCCGGATCTCAGCTCACTGCAAGCTCCGCCTCCCGGGTTTACGCCATTCTCCTGCCTCAGCCTCCCGAGTAGCTGGGAGTACAGGCGCCCGCCACCTTGTCCGGCTAGTTTTTTGTATTTTTTAGTAGAGACGGGGTTTCACCGTGTTAGCCAGGATGGTCTCGATCTCCTGACCTCGTGATCCGCCCGTCTCGGCCTCCCAAAGTGCTGGGATTACAGGCTTGAGCCACCGCACCCGGCCTATTATCTTGATCTTGAACTCCTGACCCCAGGTGATCCACCTGCCTCGGCCTCCCAAAGTACTAGGATTACAGGCGTGAGCCACCGCACCCAGCCTCAAATGTGTTTTTCAATGTAGTATGAAGGATGGATTTAAGATGGTCAAGACCAAAGGAGCTAGATGAGTGTCAGGAATGGATTAGAAAAGAAATGATGAGGGCCAAACAAGAACAGTAGTTTTGGGAATGGAAAGGAGGAACCGATCATCAAATCTACATTTAGTTCTCAAGGCTATATCCTTTTCTCCATCCAAGTACAGGTTGAGCATCATAAATCTGAAAATCCAAAATCTGAAATGCTTCAACATCTGAAGCTCTTTGAGTGTGGACAAGATGGTCAAAGAAAATACTCACTGGAGCTTTTTGGATTTTCAGATTAAAGATGCTCAACCAGTAATTATAATGCAAGTATTCCAAAATCTGAAAAAAAATCCACATCTGAAATACTTCTGGTTCCAAGCATTTTGGATAAGGGATACTCAACTTGTATCTTCTCGATTCCTAAAGCCATTCCTTAAATGGTACTGCCCTTTTAGTCTTTTCTTTTCTTTTGAGATGGTGACTCGCTCTGTCACCCAGGCTGGAGTGTAGTGGTGCAATCTTGGCTCACTGCAGCCTCTGCCTCCCAGGTTCAAGTGAATCTTTCACCTCAGCCTCCAAGTAGCTGGGATTACAGGCCCGCACCACCATGCCCTGCTAATTTTTGTATTTTAGTAGAGACGAGGTTTCACCATGTTGGCCAAGTTAGTCTTGAACTCAGGTTCAGGGTTCAAGGTGTCCACCTACCTTGGCCTCCCAAAGTGCTGGGATTACAGGTGTGAGCCACTGTGCCTGGCCATCTTTTTTAAAAAAATAAAATAATCTATGGCTGGGCGCATTGGCTCACCCCATCTCTTAAAAAAAAAAAAAACAAACAAAAAATAAAATAAAGTAATTTGTTATTGATTGATCAGTTGATTGTAGAGGTGGAGTGTCACTATGTTGCCCACTCTGGTCTTATACTCCTGGTCTCAAGTGATCTGCCCACCTTGGCCTCCCAAAATGTTGGGATTACTGGTGTGATCCACTGTGTCTAGCCTGCCTTTTTAATCTTAATCTCGCTGACACCACAGCATCTTTCCAAATGCAAAAGCTGTCTTGTTGCTACCCAGCTTTAAACTTCAGTTTGGTTCTCCATCTGTAGCAACAGTGGCTTTCAAACCTGTTTCATCAAGATTGATGTACTATAAGAAAGCCCATATGACTGAAGCAATTGGTTCCCCACTAAAAGCTGTCCTTTTCACATGAAATGCACTGACATATCCTATTCTATTCTTTCAAAATGTTGATTGCAATCTATTGAACTGATTTCATGACCCACTAATGGGTGCCACACAAATTGAAAAACGCTCATCTAAATGGTAAAATCTAAATATCTTGGCCTGGGAGACCAAGTCTCCTAGGGTCTAGATGTTTATCTTCTGTTGTACTTGGAATGCATCCAGACCTCCATTATATCATTTACTTTGCAGTTCTCTTAAAGATTGGTCTCCTGAGTCTTTGATTCCCTTGACCAGCCTTGTCCACCTGGAAACTCCTGCTCTGAGTCACAAACTCGGGAAAGCCATTGTCTGGCTTCTTACTCATTCTTTCATCCATTTGGGTGTTCATTTGTTTAAGTGGAAGCACACATTCATTGCTTTGCTTGTCTGTTTCCCTTATTAGAATGTGAGTTTCACAAGGACTGAGATATTATTTTCTCTCATATATTCAGTAGTGGGACACTTATAGTTTCTTCTGTGTGTTCCCTCTTCCTAGCCTGTTCCCACCCCATTTTGTGTCTGCGTTCACTATGAGTTGAAGCTTACAAGGAAAGAGACTCACTATTACATCCCCAGAGCTTAGCACAACTCCCAACATACAGGCAATGCTGAAGAAATGTTTGCTGATTGGCTCCATGCTAGGTATTTTTTCAAGGCACAGGGAATGACAAATAAGAGGCATTCTGTCTTTAGGAACTCAGAGCCTTACAGGAAAGCTCATCTAGGAAATCAACTGAAGACACTGAAGACAGTGTTAAAGAGAGCATGAGTTCATCTCTGGGGACAAGTAGGACAGGGCTGTGATGGGGATAGGTGAGATGCAGTGTTTTGGAGAGAGAGGAAAGCATGTTTCAAAGCATGCTCATGGAGAGGGCCAACCTTGGGGTATGTGTGGCAAACCAGAAAGCCAAAAAGCTAAGTGAGTCAGACATCAAATGACTTGAATGTTTGGATACTGAAATGTCATTCTTAACTCACAGGGAGGGTAAGCTGAAGGATTCTAAATGCATGATCTGATCAGATTTGCTATCTTCTAAATGAATTGGGCCCAGGGGAAAAGCATCCTAGGTTAGAAGAATAAGCACTGTCCACAGATTAGATGGACCCCACAGATTGAGGCCCCCTCTGGCGACAGTGCTTATTCCAGGGGTCTCCAAACCCAGGTAACACAGGAAAGCTTTAAAAATGCAGGCTCAGCTGTGCATGGTGGCTCACACTTAATAATCTTAGCACTTTGGAAGGCTGAGGTGGGCAGATAGTTTGAGCTCAGGTGTCCTAGACTAGCCTGGGCAACATGGTAAAACCCTATCACTATAAAAAATACAAATTAGCCAAGCATGGTGGCACATGCCTGTAATCCCAGCTACTCAGGAGGCTGAGGTGGGAGGACTGCTTGAGCCCAGGGGGTTGAGGCTGCAGTAAACTATGATTGTGCCACTGCATTCCAGCCTGGGAAGAGACCCTGTCTCAAAAAAAAAAAAAACACTAAAACAAAAACAAAAACCGAAAAACCCAGGGCGAGGTGCAGTGGCTCATGCCTGTAACGCCAGCACTTTGGGAGGCCAAGGCGGGCATCTCTACTAAAACTACAAAAATTAGCTAGTGTGGTTGCGGGTGCCTTTAATCCCAGCTACTCAGGAGACTAAGGTAGAAGAATTGCTTGAACCTGGGAGGTGGAAGTTGTGGCAAGCTGAGATCACGCCACTGCACTCCAGCCTGGGTGACAGAGCCAGATTCCGTCTCAAAAAACAAACCAACTAACAAACAAAAACCGAACCCACAAAAAAATGAACTAAAAATTAAAATGCAGTCTTACCAGTGGCTTTTTAGATTTTGAAATTTTATTTTCAAGCTCTGTGTGACCTGGATGAAGGGCAGGGAAGGCTAAATGGAGCATGAAATGACTGGGGCCCTGGAGGTGTAACAGCTGGGCAGACCCAGGCGTGGGCAGTGGGAGAAGGTATCATCATAAAATAAGACAAGAGTGGAAATGCCATCCTACAGCCTCACTTGGAGCTCTGCAGTATTGTTCCTCAAAGACATTTTCCTTTCTTCCTTTCTCCCTTTCTCCACTCTCCTAAGTCCCCCACATCTAAAACAACACCATATGGCTCTTAAACTCCATAATAACCTAGGTATACTATGAATTAAACAGGTTTCTATGGGTAAGAATAAGGTTAAGTGTGGAGCAGAAAGGGTTACTAAGCAGCAAGTATAATACTGTTTTTCTGTTACTCTGAGGTGAAGCAGTCAGTTTACAAGTGATTTGGATTTCCTCACAATTTACTGAACAAAGAAGAAAATCTAAGATATAAAAAGGGGTTTCTACAGAAATGAATAATAAACTGAATTAAGAGAGTTGGATTCCAGTTCTAACTTTGTAACTACCTTGAGCAAGACACTGAATTCATGTGAACTTGAAGGTGCTTATCTGTGAAATGATGATCTTGGAGCATCCAAGAAGTCCTTTCTGGCCATGTCACAGATTCAGAGCTCTTTGTTCACTGAAGTCCTGTTACTGTGACTTGGAACTCTCTATTTCTATGGTGTGCAGCACTCAGCACAAGTCTGTTGAATGAACAAATGATCAAATGACATTTGCCCTTCCCTGCCTGACATTCCAATCACATTCTTCCATAACTTTGCATTTCTTCCGTTAGATAAACAAACAAACGCAAAAAATCCACAAGGCTTTTAAAATAATTTTGTGCTCTTAAGGGCAGCTGTTTAAAAATCTATTTAAAACACAAAGATAAAAGACTGAATGAAAGTCTTATTATTAGAGTGCTATATATTGCTTAATTAAATTGAAAGTGGCAAATGAAAGGCAAGATGATTAACATCCAAACTGGGGTCTTATTACCACTGTCTGATGTTACTGCTTGTTCTCTGAGTCCTCTTATAAAAGAAATTGCACAGTACACTCAATTTCAGTTTTATACAAAAACAGCTCTCCAAATTATGCTTGTGCTGTATTGGTAATGGTTTCTATTTCTGTATTCTATTTTTTTTTTTCTCACTTCATGTTTTATAAATGAAGAAAATGTTAAGATTTAATTGTTCCCTGAAAACAGGAGGAGAGTTGAAGCTAACAAAAAGATATTTATGAAGTACCTATTATGTCCAAGGATTGTGTGAGGTTCTGAAATTATGGAAGATAAAAGAATTGATTGAGAATAAATTGCAAATGTTCAAACATCCTATGGAAATTGCTGGAATTAAAAAACTAAGTTTTCAACCTTATAATCAGAAGCACAAAAAAAAAAGCAAAAATAAAAAAACCCAAAGAGGAAAAGAAAACTGGCTGTGACCTCCATACAATTGAGACAGAGGAAAATGATGGTTAACATAAATCTGTGTAAACAGAGAAGGAAAAAAGATGCGTTTCAGGACAGCTACATTTAAATAATCAAAATAATTTGAAAAGCATAGGCAATGTAGTGAGACTTCCTTTCTACAAAAAAAATTAACTGGGTGTGGTGGCATGCACCTGGAGTCCTAGCTACTAAGGAGGTTGAGGCAGGAAGATCACTTAAATTCAGAAGTTCGAGGTTACTGGCTGGGAGCAGTGGCTTATGATATAATCTCAGCACTTTGGGATGCCTACATGGGCGGATCACTTGAGGTCAGGAGTTCAAGACTAGCCTGGCCAACATGGTGAATCCCTGTCTTTATTAAAAATACAAAAATTAGCTGGACGTAGTGGCTCATGCCTGTAGTTCCAGTTACTTGGGAGGCTGAGGCATAAGAATCACTTGAACCCAGGAGGTGGAGATTACAGTGAGCTGAGATGGCACCACTGTACTCCAACCTGGACGATAGAGTGAGATCCTGTCTAAAAATAAATAGATAAATAAATAAAATAAAGCCAAGAGTAAAAAATCAAAGAAACATTCTTGCAACATTATCCTTGGTGATACCACACCCTACAAATATGCTGTATTCTTCTAATAGATGTCAGTGAACTGATTTGTTAAAGAAAGAAAGTGGAAATGTAGTATATAACCCAAAAATATGCATTTAATGCATTACATTAATATGGCCCTCATTAACTGCCCCCCCCCCAAAAAAAAATAGCAAGTCCTTCTGCCATATGGAAGAACTTCATATATGAAATGTTACATACATAGGTGATTTGTAGGAACTTCTGATTATTATGCTTGTTGCCATTCTTTTATTATAAAACCACCACTCAAAATGAATCAGGTATTGGTTCTACATACAAATTTGAAATGAGTAGGTGTGCAGTAAGCACTATACTACAGTCTGGTAAGTAAAATATA
Organism: Piliocolobus tephrosceles; assembly: GCF_002776525.5. Taxonomy (NCBI): domain Eukaryota; kingdom Metazoa; phylum Chordata; class Mammalia; order Primates; family Cercopithecidae; genus Piliocolobus; species Piliocolobus tephrosceles. The sequence continues at coordinate 33,002,737 of NC_045438.1, forward strand.
AACACTTAGCTTTGCTTAGAAAGCCTACTGTTGGGGAAAGCTGGGTGTGGTGGCTTATGCCTGCAATCCAATCCCAGCACTTTGGGAGGTTGAGGTGGAGAGATTTCTTGAGGTCAAGAGTTCGAGACCAGCCTGGGCAACATAGTGATATCTCATCTCTACAATAATATAAAAAAATATAGCCAAGAATAGTGATGTACACCTGTAGTCCCAGATACTCAGAAGGCTGAGGTGGAAGGATTGCTTGAGCCCAGGAGATTGAGGCTGCAGTAAGCCACGATCATGTCATTGCATGCCAGCCTGGGCAACAGGCAGAATGAGACCCTGTCTCAAAAAAAAAAGAAAAAAAAAAAAACAGTTGTTTCTTCCTGACCCATTCCATCTTCAAAGTGCCTTTTCTCTGTAGAAGGATGTATCTTCCATATAGAGTATACTTTCTAGTACCATTTGATTACCTATCTTACTCATGGCTGTCTTGAAGGCAAAGAGAAATTCCTAAGTATTTGTTGAATAAATAGATAAGTAAAGGAGTGAATAGATGCTCTGTGGTGGTAATTTAACTGATTTTTTAAATATGTACATATTTTTAAACTTTTTTGTAGATACAAGGTCTCATTATATTGCCCAGGCTAGTCTCAAACTACCAGGCTCAAGCGATTCTCCCACCTCGGCTTCCCAATGTACTGAAATTACAGGCATGAGCCGCCTCGCCTGGCCAGTTTAGCTTCTTCATTTGTGTTCCTCACTAGATTGTAAATTCTTTACAGATAAATATTTCACTGGACATCTTTATGTTGCTTGTAATGCCAAGCACAGTGTCTTGCATGCATGACACTGTTCAGCACGTATTTGTTGTATTAATTGAAAGTGTGTACCTGTCACCCTGTGAGGTCTGAATGAAATAGCAGATCCAGGCCAGGTGCAGTGGCTCACGCTTGTAATCCCAGCACTTTGGGAGGCCAAGGCAAGCGGATCACCTTAGGTCAGGAGTTCAAGGCCAGCCTGGCCAACATGGTGAAACCCTGTGTCTACTAAAAATACAAAAAAAATTAGCTGGACATGGTGGTGCGCACCAGTAATCCCAGCTACTTGAGGGCTGAGGCAGGAGAATCACTTAAACCCGGGAGGCAGAGGTTGCAGTGAGCCGAGATAACGCAACTGCCCTCCAGCCTGGGTGACAAGAGCGAAACTCCATCTCCAAAAAAACAGAAACGAAATAGCAGATCCAATCTTTGGGAATTTCACACTCTCATATGTTCTAGCTTCCTGGAATCTGGATTATAACCACGTTTTAAAGTCCCCATTCCAACTTTCTTATCCACCTACCCATTCATAGCTTAGTTTTTGGTTATTTTGGTGTTTATCTCAGTATTTTAGTACTATTAGAAGATCTGACTTCAAGTGTTGTTTCTACCACCTATTAGATGTGTGGTCTTGAGCAACTAACTTAACCTCTAAATCTATTTTCTCATCCGTTAAGAGTACTCAGTGTATCTATGTAACAAGTGGCAGGGATGAGTAGGTGGTAGTAACAGGGAGGCATCTGAATCCTCTGCAAGCATTTGAAAGAAAAATACATATACAAGGGTTACTTAATGTTGTAATTATTCACAGTTAGCTTTCCAAAGATAAAAGTGGCTACCAATTTTTTTTTTCTTTTTTTTTCTTTTTTTGAGACAGAGTCTCACTCGGTCTCCCAGGCAGGAGTGGAGTGGTGTAATCACAGCTCACTTCAGCCTCAAACTCTGCAGCTCAAATGACCCTCCCATCTTAGCCTCCTGAGTAGCTGGGACTACATGTGCACCACCACACCCAGCTAACTTTTAAATTTTTTGTAGAGATGGGAGTCTCACTATGTTGCCCAAGATGGTTTTAAATTCCTGGTCTTAAGTGATCCTCCCGTCTCAGCCTCCCAAAGTGCCGGGATTAGGCTCAAGCCACCAAGCCTGGTCCAATTCTGATATGCTATGACCAGAATTGGACTAGGAGAGTTGCTCATGTGTCTAATAAGGTTTAACTATATACTTATATTTCTTTGCATTTGAACCATGATAGGCCCACTCAATTTTCTTCTTGTGGGATGACAGAGACTGGTTTAAAAGCAGTTCAAGTAGAAAATTCCTGGATATTTAAATTCCCTCTAGGCCTTATAGGAAATGTATAATCCATTTTCTGGACTACTTGGCTAGGTTATATCAGTAGAAGCATTGAGGCCAGAAAAACAGAGGTGATACCCTGACCTCTGTCATGTTGAGTCAGATTGGGAGTACTGGCTCTAGACTTGTTCTGATTTTATTTAATTTTATTTATTTATTTATTTATTTATTTATTTATTTATTTATTTACTTACTTATTTTGAGACAGGGTCTCACTCTGTCACCCAAGCTGGAGTGCAGTGGCATGTATTCTTCTGATTTTAATAGGGGTATCGACAAACTAGGAATGCTCTGATTAAGAGCAGATAGAACTGTGAAGGAGTGAAATGGTTAGTTTGTGTGTCAGCTTTACAATCAGTTAACTTTAAAATAGTTTATCACTGAGCATGGTGGCTCACGCCTATAATCCCAGCACTTTGGGAGGCCGAGGAGGGCGGATCACTTGAGGTCAAGAGTTCAAGACCAGCCTGGCCAAAATGATGAAACCCTGTCTCTACTAAAAATACAAAAAATTAGCCGGGCGTGGTGACACACACCTGTAATTCCAGCTGCTCGGGAGGCTGAGGCAGGAGAATCACTTGGACCTGGCAGGTGGAGGTTGCAGTGAGCTGAGATCACGCCACTGCACTCCAGCCTGGGCAACAGAGTGAGACACCATCTTAAAAAAAATAAAATAAAAGAGTTTATCTTTGGTAATTTGGGTGATCCTTATCTAATCAATTGAAAAGCCTTAAGAGCAAAGCTGAGGTTTTCCTGAGGAATAATAAATTATGCCTCAAGACTACAGCCTAAGACTTCTGGCCTGCCCTACAGATTTCAGACTTGCCCTCTCTACAGTTGCATGAGCCAATTCATTGAAATAAATCTCTTCATATATATCATCTAATGATTCTATTTCTCTGGAGAACCCTAACTGATACAGAGATCACACAAGAAAGATAGAGATAAAAACTCAGAAAGGCCAGGACAATAGTTTTCGAATATTTGAAGAGCTGCTATGTGAAAGATGAGCCAATGGATGGGGGTAACCTGAAGACATATTTGGGCTTCCCATGTACCAAAAGTTAAATGGGACTTTCGTTTAAAGAAGGCAGCCGAGCTGGTCCAAGTGCAATGGTGTTTACAACTGATTGATCACAACCAATTACAGATTTCTTTGCTCCTTCTCCACTCCCACTGCTTCACCTAACTAGCCTTAAAAATACATACATACAGGCTGGGTGCGGTGGCTCACACCGGTAATCCTAGCACTTTGGTAGGCTGAGGCAGGCAGATCACTTAAGGTCAGGAGTTCAAGATCAGCCTGCCAAGATGGTGAAACCCTGTCTCTACTAAAAATACAAAAATTAGCTGGGTGTGGTGGCACGTGCCTGTCATCCCAGTTACTCAGGAGGCTGGGGTGGGAGAATTGCTTGAACCCAGAAGGTGGAGGTTGCAGCGAGTGGAGATCACGCTGCTGGACTGCAGCCTCAGTGGCAGAGTGAGACTCTGCCTTAAAAAACAAAAACAAACAAACAACAAAACCCATAAATACATATATATATGAAGAAGGCAGCTGCCCTACAGAGGGCACATCAGAGAAGTCTGGCTGGGCACAGTGACTCACACCTGTAATCGCAGCACTTTGGGAGGTCAAGGTGGAAGGATCACTTAAGCCAGGGAGTTTGAGATCAGCTTGGGCAATAATGAGACCTTGTCTCTACAAAAAGTAAAAATTAGCCATGCATGGTGGCAAATACCTGCAGTCCCAGCTACTCAGGAGGCTGAAGTGGGAAGATCTCTTGAGCCCAGAAAGAAGGTCAAGACTGCAGTGAAGTTGAGGCTGCAATGAGCCATGATCGCAGCACTACACTCCAGCCTAGGCAACAGAATAAGACTTTGTCCCCTGCCACCAATGAAAACAAACAAACAAAGAAACAAAAAAGTCTGACCAATCTTTCATTCTCTTAAGAGACAAAATAATGCATTTTGGGTTTCAGGCATTAAATGAGTCCCTTCCTTATAGCTATTTATCTCTTTACAATTTTATTTGCTCTTCTTGCCATAACTTCACTGTGGCTCTTGTAAGCATAAGATAAAATAAAGTATAATAAAAAAATAGAATCTATGGGCCATTGTATTATGCCCAGAGCTCCTAGATGCATATGCATCCCCTGAGGAAAGCTGCTCACATGGTTCTCATTATACAGAAGTTAAGGCTCATAGTTTTCTGACGTTGTCCAATCATTCTGTAACAGATCAGGACTTTGATAAGGTTAGCAAGTTTACAAACTTTCAACCAATGTTTTTCTTACCGTGCTGGGCAGCATCTCTTAGCCAAATGGCTTTAGTGATTTACAGTTTCTACACATTTTTCTGCGAGATTGTAGCCAGAAAAACAATACTATATTAGATAAGCATAGAATTGAGAACTGGAATTTTTTTTTTTTTTTTTTTTTGTAGAGACAGGGTCTTAGCACTATGTTGCCCAGGCTGTTTTCTAACTCCTAGGCTCAAGGAATCCTCCTGCTTCAGCCTCTCAAAATGCTGAGATTACAGGTGTGAGCCTCTGTGCCCACCTGAAAACTAGGTATTTTCTTTTCTTTCTTTTTTTTTTTCCTTAAGATGGAGTCTCGCTCTGTTGTCCAGGCTGGAGTGCAGTGGTGCCTTCTCAGCTCACTGTAACCTCTGCCTCCCAGGTTCAGGCAATTCTTCTGCCTCATCCTCCCAAGCAGCTGGGACTACAGGCATGCTTCATCATGCCTGCCTAATTTTTATATTTTTAGTAGAAACAGCATTTCACTGTTGGCCAGGCTAGTCTTGAACTTCCAAACTCAGGTGATCAGCCCACCTTGGCCTCCCAAAGTGCTGGGATTACAGGTGTGAGCCACCTTGCCCAGCCCAAGAACTGAATTTTTTAAAAGGCTGTCTTTGAAATACACAAATAGCATTATTGTGTTGTAATGACTAACATCATTCCCTGTGTCATTCAAAACTATTGAATGAATCGTATCAAGTCTTATGAAAATAAACTTCAAAGCTTGGAGGTGACTCAGAAATCAGCCAATTATTCCAGTAGAATACTTGAATATTCAAGTATGTCCTATGCACTGAACCCTGTGTGACAACATGCACATTCTCTTAGAGGACTTCTCCCTTGAGTTTTACCTCTCAAAATATACACTTCACAGAATTGCTTGCTATAATTATTTTTTCTACTCTTCAGCAACTCTGGCTGCAATATGGAGCCAATATAAAACATAATTACAACATAATAATAATCCCTTGCCACTAGAGATGAATATAATGGATTTCCTCATTTGAAATGAGACACCTTTTACCTCTAATCATTAGTTCTTAGAAATTATGTATGTTTTAAATTCTTGCATCTAGTCATCTTGAAGGATATTGTGTGTGTTTTGGTACTGGTTAGCATAATCTTGTTTCTGCTTTCTTTTATTTCATTAAATTATATACAATTGGTCAAGTGCGGTGGCTCATGCCTGTAATCCCAGCACTTTGGGAGGCCGAGGTGGGCAGATCACGAGGTCAGAAGATAGAGACCATCCTGGCTAACACGGTGAAACCCTGTCTCTACTAAAAATACAAAAAAAAATTAGGCAGGCGTGGTGGCGGGTGCCTGTAGTCGCAGCTACTGGGGAGGCTGAGGCAGGAGAATGGCGTGAACCCAGGAAGTGAGCCGAGATCGCGCCACTGCACTTCAGCCTGAGCGACAGAGCGAGACTCCGTCTCAATAAATAAATAAATAAATAAATTATATACAATTATGTTAATTCAGTAAAATGCATACTTTGAAATATATATATATGTGTGTGTGTGTGTGTGTGTGTATGTTTTTAAACAGTGTTTCACTCTGTTGCCCCAGATGGAGTTCAGTGGCATGATCTTGGCTCACTGCAACCTGCACCTCCTAGGTTCGAGTGATTCTCCTGCCTCAGCATCCTGAGTAGCTGGGATTACAGGAGGGCACCACCAGGACTGGCTACTTTTTTTTTTTTTGTATTTTTAGTAGCAACAGGGTTTCACCATGTTGTCCAGGCTGCTCTGGAACTCCTGACCTCGTGATCCTCCCACCTCGGCCTCCGAAAGTGTTGGGATTACAGGCGTGAGCCATCGCACCTGGCCCAACTTTGAAATATTTTGAAAAAGAATTTCTAAAAAGGGAAAGATGTTATTTGGTATCAATCTGAAGAGAAATAAGAAATCTTAGATTTGAATATTTTTTACCACCTTCCAGCTCTTAAAATCTCTATAATACTCTTAGTTATTTGCTGTTTTTCATTTGTTTCTTTTTTTTTTTTTTTGAGACAGAGTTTCACTCTGTCGCCCAGGCTGGAGTGCAGTCGTGTGATCTCGGCTCACTGCAACCTCCGTCTCGCGGGTTCAAACAATTCTCCTGCCTCAGGCTCCCCAGTAACTGGGACCACAGTCACGCGCCACCACGCCCAGCTAATTTTTTTTTGTATTTTTAGTAGAGATGAGGTTTCATCATGTTGGCCAGGCTGGTCTGGAACTCCATGCCTCAAGTGATCCACCTGCCACAGCCTCCCGAAGTGTTGGGATTGCAGGCCTGAATCATGGCATCCAGTCAAGGATTTGTGATTCTATCAAGTTCTCAGGTGAAGCTGATGCTGCTGGTCTGGGGACCACACTTTGAGAACTGCTGAACTAGGCCTTCCACAGTTTCTGCTTTTCCTTCTCAATGTCTCTCCCCCTTCTCCCTCAAATAAAGGAGTTTTTGCAGCCCTCATTGCCTCTCTTTCCCCAGAACTGAAACAATTTTCTTTCTTTTCTTTCCCTCTTTCCTTCCTTCTTTCTTTCTTTCTCTTTCTTTCTTTCTTTTCTTTCTTTCTTTCTTTCTTTCTTTCTTTCTTTCTTTCTTTCTTTCTTTCTTTTTCTTTCTTTCTTTCTTTTTTCCTTCCTTCCTTCTTTCCTTCCTTCCTTTCTTTCTTTTCTTTTCTCTTTTTTCATTTCCTTTTCTTTTTTCTTTTCTCCTTCTTTCCTTCCCTCCCTCCTTCCTTCCTTTCCTCCTTCCTTCCTCTCTCCCTCCCTTCCTCCCTTATTTCCTTCCTTCCTTCTTTCTTTCTTTCTTTCTTTCTTTCTTTCTTTCTTTCTTTCTTTCTTTCTTTCTTTCTTTCTTTCTTTCTT
>NC_045438.1:33010050-33011067 GCF_002776525.5 Piliocolobus tephrosceles
CTTTCTTTCTTTCTTTCTTTCTTTCTTTCTTTCTTTCTTTCTTTCTTCTTTTCTTTCTTTCTTTTTTTTTTGAGATAGAGTCTCACTCTGTCACCTAGGCTGGAGTGCAGTGGCGCTATCCAGGCTCACTACAACCACTGCCTCCCAGGTTCAAGCGATACCCTTGCCTCAGCCTCCCAAGTGGCTGGGATTACAGGAGTGTACCACCACACCTGGCTAATTTTTGTATTTTTAGTAAAGATAGGGTTTCACCATGTTGGTCAGGCTGGTCTTGAACTGACCTCAAGTGATCCGCTCGCCTCAGCCTCCCAATGAAACAATTTTCTTTCTTTCCCAAGGAGTCAAGTCGTCATCAGAATTTTCGAAAGACACTATTTACTAATCTGATTAACTCATCTGAATATGTCCCAGACCTTAAGAACCTGTTGATGCAAAGAAGGTCAGTTTAAAGGTAACAGCCAGTCAGGTGTGGTGGCTCACACTTGTAATTCCAGCACTTGGGAGGCTGAGGCAGGTGGATCCACCTGAGGTCAGGAGTTTGAGACCAGCCTGGCCAACACGGTGAAACCCTGTCTCTACTGAAAATAAAAAAATTAGCCGGGGCCGGGCGCGGTGGCTCAAGCCTTTAATCCCAGCACTTTGGGAGGCCGAGACGGGCGGATCACGAGGTCAGGAGATCGAGACTATCCTGGCTAACCCGGTGAAACCCCGTTTCTACTAAAAAAAAACAAAAAAACAAAAAACTAGCCTGGCGAGGTGGTGGGCGCCTGTAGTCCCAGCTAATTGTGATGCTGAGGCAGAAGAATGGCATAAACCTGGGAGGCGGAGCTTGCAGTGAGCCGAGATCTGGCCACTGCACTCCAGCCTGGGCAACAGAGCGAGACTCCGTCTCAAAAAAAAAAAAAAAAAAAAAATTAGCTGGGTGTGATGGGTGCCTGTAATCCCAGCTATTCGGGAGGCTAAGGCAGGGGAATCTCTTGAACCTGGGAGGCAGAGGTTGCAGTGAGCCAAGGTCAT
>NC_045438.1:33011077-33027780 GCF_002776525.5 Piliocolobus tephrosceles
AGTCTGCCTAGGCGACAAAGCGAGACTCAGTCTCAAAAAAAAAAAAAAAAGTTACAGCCATGGCCAGGCACAATGGCTCATGCCTGTAATCCCAGCACTTCGAGAGGCTGAGGCTTTGGGAGAATTGCTTGAGGCCAGGAGTTCATGGCCACATCCTGTCTCTGTATGCCTTTTAATAAAAGGTAACAGCCAAATCATGTCTCTTCCTTTCAGCGTCCTTTCAGACCCTCCCCCAAAATAAATCTAATCATGTGTGTGTGTGTGTATGTGTGTGTATGAACTACTCCAGGGCCCCCAGCACTGCCCATGTTTTCTTTGCTGTGCCCAGTCACTTTTGCCAGTGACTGCCGAACATCTTTGCAATGCCTTAGCTGCTCTGTGTCAATGCTGGCATGAGGGGGCAATGGTGGGAGAAGGTGGTTATGGGGTGGAAAATACCCCTCTGCCCAACTCTCTGTCTCATTCAGCCATCACCAGATGCCCAAGTGGTGCTTACCATGCTCAGAGTTTCAAAGCCAACATTCTGATCAAAGAACACTGCTCCTTCAGCATCTTGTCCTGACATCTCCTTCTGTACCGACGTGCAAAGTGTCCCTTTAAAAAATTTTTCCTTTATTGCAAAATTGACCAAAGTACAGATCTGTTCCTTTATGTGGGCAGGGAAACAGATGTCCTCCCGTTCTCTCCAAATTCCACCCTCTCCATTCTCAGAGGCCTGTACCTTCTTACTACTCTCTTCTTTCTGCAGTACTGCCTTCTTCTTTCAATTAAAACCAAAACCAAAACCAAAAACCAAAATGCCGGTAATCCCAGCACTTTGGGAGGCAGCACTTGAGGTCAGGAGTTGAAGACCAGCCTGGTCAACATGGCAAAACCCCGTCTCTACTAAAAATACAAAAATTAGCTGCGTATGGTGGTGCACGCCTGTAATCTCAGCTACTTGGGAGGCTGATGTGGGAGGATCACTTGAGTCTGGGAGGTCGAGGCTGCAGTGAGCTGAGATAGTGCCATTATACTCCACCCTGGGTGAGTGAAACCCTTTCTCAAAAAAAATAAAAATAAAAATAAAAAATAAAAACTACACATGCATGTCATTTTGTAAACATAGATATTGGGCACTCTCCATTCTATAGATAAATTGAGATTTCTAGTTGAGTGTTCATCTGAGGTATTGTGCTATTTTATCAGTGCCAATCCATTCCTCTATATGTTTGAATATTCTTTTTGTTTGTTTGTTTGTTTTCGAGATGGAGTCTCACTCTGTCGCCCAGGCTGCAGTGCAGTGGCACATTCTCGACTCACTGCAACCTCTACCTCCCAGATTCAAGCAATTCTCCTGTCTCAGCCTTCCAAGTAGCTGGGACTACAGGTGTGCACCACCACACCTGGCTAATTTTTGTATTTTTAATAGAGACGGGGTTTCACCATGTTGAACAGGGTGGTCTCGAACTCCAGACCTCAAGCCATCTGCCCGCCTCCCTGGCCTCTCAAAGTGCTGAGATTAAAGGCCTGAGCCACTGCAGCTGGCCCATCATATCAGTCTTATGCCTTTACATACTCAGAGTTTAGCCCACACTTAGAAGTGAGAACATACGATATTTGGCTTTCTTTTTTCTTTTCTTTTCTTTTTTTTTTGACATAGAGTCTCACTCTATTGCCCAGGCTGGAGTGCAATGTCACGATCTCCGTTCACTGCCACCCCACCTCCTAGTTTCAAGTGATTCTCCTGCCTCAGCCTCCCAAGTAGTTGGGACTACAGGTGCACAGCACTACACCTGGTTAATTTTTGTATTTTTAGTTGAGACAGAGTTTCACATGTTGGCCAGGTTGGTCTCGAACTCCTGACCTCAGGTGATCTGCCTGCCTTGGCCTCCCAAAGTTCTGAGATTACAGGCATGAGCCACCACACCCAGCCGATATTTGGTTTTCCATTCCTGAGTTATTTCACTTAGAATAATGGCCTCCAGCTACACCCAAGTTGCGACAAAAGACATTATTTTGTTCTTTGTTATGACTGAGTAGTATTCCTCGGTGTATATATATCACATTTTCTTTATCCATTCATTGGTTGATGGGCAGTTAGGATGGTTCTATATCTTTACAATTGCGAATTGTGCTGCTATAAGTATGCATGTTCATGAGTCTTTTTCGTGTAATGACTTCTTCTCTTTTGGGTAGAGACCCAGTAGTGGGATTGCTAAATCAAATGGTAGTTCTACTTATAGTCCTTTAAGAAATTTCTCTACTGTTTTCCATAGTGGTTGCACTAGTTTAGATTCCCACCAGCAGTGTAAAGGTGCTCCCTTTTGGCTGGGCTCGTGATCCGCCCACCTCGGCCTCCCAAAGTGCTGGGATTGCAGGCATGAGCCACTGCGCCTGGCCTCAAAACACAATTTTTTAAAAAAGAGTATATTTAGTTATTTGGTTATAGGTTATAGAAGTATAATTATTAATTTTGTTACACATTATTTTGTGTGTAGGAAAAGACAAGGACTAGGGCTTTCTATATTTTAAGGAATATAGTGATTTAGGTAAGAGATGTTGGGGGCATTTGGGAGTTGTATGTCTTATTTTGTTTTGTCTTTACAGTATTTTTTTGGAGAGGTATTTTTTTGTTTTGTTTTTTGAGACGGAGTCTCACAGTGGTACCATCTTGGCTCACTGCTACCTCCATCTTCTGGGTTCGAGCAATTTTCTAGCCTCAGCCTCCTGAGTAGCTGGGACTACAGGCACACACCACCACACCTAGCTAATTTTTGTGTTTTTAGTAGAGAAAGGGTTTCACCATATTGGCCAGACTGGTCTCAAATATCTGACTTCAAGTGATCCGCCTGCCTCGGGCTCCCAAATAGCTGGGATTACAGGCCTGAGCCACCACTCCCGGCCTTGGAGAATTATATGTTATAGTATAGAGTCAGGGGTTTTGTGAAATTATGTTGGCAAGTAGAAATGAATAAATACAGTTTTTTTTAAATGTTTGTTATTTTGTCATAAAGTTTTTTGATTAATGATTGTTTATATATTTAGGAAGGCTTTTTTGTTTTGTTTTGTTTTTTAAGGAAAGTAATTTTGCACTATGCAAGAGACATAGGGGACCCTGTGCTCTATTTTGTTTTGTTGTTAAAGTATCTTTTTTGAGAGCTGTATGTTGTCACAGAGTCCGGAGATTTGTGAAGTTACTTTGTTGGTGAACAGAAATGAGTAAACATAGCTTTTCGTGTTTGTTATTTTGTCTTGCACAAAGATGCCCTCTCCTTACCTAACCTAAAGATGTGACTCTAATAGATAAGATGATAAGGAACATAAACTAAGACAACAGATCTCTTGGGATGTCTTCAGATCATGTGGGCGAAACATGACTCAGACCGGAAGGTTATAGTGTTTACCAAGACCCTTCTTATAGCTAGGAAAATGAAGGCAAATTAAGTTTAGCCTAAGCTAAAACAGGAGCACCTTGGTTATGGTAAAAAGGGCTATTGCTCTATGGGAAGGGCTACTACAAGAATTCTTTGCGTACTTAATCTTCAGTAGTAATGTGACAAGTTTTTTAGTGGAGTCTGACTGTAGAACATTCAGAGAGAAGCCTTGTTCAGTAGCAGGATAGAGGTTGCAATAAACACGGAAAAGCAGCAGGCATTTCAAGGAACAGTGAGGAGACAGGTCTGGTTAAAGCAGAAGCTCTGTTGTGAGATCAGTAGAAAATATGCCTGGAGAAAAAGCCTGTTTAAAACTAAACATCTTTTCCAAGGGTAAAACATAAAATTCTTGAAATTAAGTTTTCTAATGGGCAAAGAGATGTCTTCAACCATTTTATGATGAGAAATACATTTGTTCATCCTCAGAGGTCTCTGAACCAAAAGGGGAACACATGTGAAGGTAGTCATGAGGGAGCCTCCGTGAATCATAAAGAGAACTGATTGCAAAACCAGAAGCCAGCAGCAACAAAACAATTCATAAAATTACAGAGGCGGTATTGGGAAGTTGTAAATACTTTTTTTTTTTTCCATCACAGAAATGCTTGGTATCCTAATCATATTTTCTTTGTGATACGTTTTCTATACTCTGAGTAATTTTTCCCTGGTCTTGATCTCATCATTAAAGAGGATGAAACCAACACCAGGAAATGTCCATAAGCAGGAAACCATATTTTATTCCATCACTCATAAAGCATCATTCATAACAATCAGTGTCAGTTTAGCTATAGCAACAGATGCTAACACACACATAGTAAGAGCCTACAAAGGCTCTTTTAAATGTCAGTTGAATTTAAACCTTAACCTCAGATTTCTTCCACAGATACAGTGAGAAACCACAAAGATCTTCTTGTCCTAATGCTCCCTCCATACTATGCAATACAAGTTCTTGTTTTGGAAATAGAGAAACCTGTCCGAATCAGCAGTCTTGGCTTGCTGTGTCCTCCACGGCCACAACACATGTTCCATACCTTCAGCCTTCATAGGGACTGGAAAAAACTCTGTCTCCCTCGTCCACTCATTTTCACTGTGGAGTTTGGCTGCACATTTCAGGTGGAAAGGAGGTAGTGTACTAAAATTGCAAAGTATTTCTTTTAATTGGCAATGAATTTAAACAATATTCACTGATTCTTGCACTATGAACAAAATAGCGTTCCCTGGGGGATAAACAGATGAATAATTGGATAAACCTTTACTACTCAGGAAGTGTATAGTCTAGATGAGTGTAGTCCAATAGGAACAGAAAATGAACTACAGACATAATTTTAAATGCCCTAATGACCACATTAAATGAAGTAAAAAAAAATGAAATTAATTTCAATCATATAATTTATTTAACCCAATACACCCCCAACATTATCATTCTAAAGTATACTTAGTATAAAATTATTAATGAAATATTTATATTCTCTTTTTCTTCATACTGAGTGTTTAAAATCTGGTATTTATTTTATATCTAAAGTACATTCCAATTCAGACTAGCCACAATTCAAGTGCTCAATAGTCACATGTAATTGGTGGCTACCACATCAGACCCTATAGATCTCATATGTAGCAGAGAAAAAGACATACAGAGGCTGAAGAGAGTGGATCACTTGAGTACAGGAGTTCAAGACCAGCCGGGGCAACAAAGTGAGACTCCTGTCTCTACAAAAAATAAAAAGTAGCTATGTGGCCGGGTGCAGGGGTTCATGCTTGTAATCCCAGCACTTTGGGAGGCTGAGGCGGGTGGATCACATGAGGTCAAGATTTCAAGACTAGCCTTACCAACATGGTGAAACCCCATCTCTATTAAAAAAAAAATACAAAAATTAGCTGGGTGTGGTGGCAGGCACTCATAATCCCAGCTACTCAAGAGGCTGAGGCAGGAGGATTATTTGAACCCATGAAGGGGAGGTTGCAGTGAACCGAGACCATGCCATTGCACTCCAGCCTGGGCAACAAGAGCAAAGCTCCATCGCGAAAAAAAAAAAAAAAAAAAAAATTAGCTATGCATGTTGGTATACACCTGTCATCCTAGCTACTCAGGAGGCTGAGGTGGGAGGATTGTTTGAGCACAGGAATTCGAGGCTGCACTGAGCTGTGATCTTGCCACTACACTCTAGGCTGAGTGACACAGCAAGACCCTGCCTCTAAAAAAAAGAAAAAAAGAAAAAAGAAAAGAAAAAGACTTGTTGGAGCCCACTCCCACTCGGTGGAGTATACTTTTGTTTCAATAAATCTGTGATTTTCTGTCAAAAAAAAAAAAAAAAAAGACAAATGACAGCAGTACAAGCTCCATTTGGTTTGGGATGAGGAGGACATTTTCCATGGAAGAGATGGCACTCGAAATTAATGTTCCAAATAATGGTTATGAGTTGAGCAAGCAGAGATGGAAAAAATGAAGAGTGTAGTTCACAGTGAAGGACCTGTAGAAGCAATAACTGAGGGGAGGAAAATGGCAGGGTGCTGCAGCTCTGTTCAATACAAAGAGCTTCTCATTGTGCCTCAGATAATGACAGAACTCCTTAAGGAGGCCTGCAAAGTCCTGGCTAGTTTATTTTCTACTTTGCTATTCAAACATATTCCCTATTTTCAGGCTGTCTGCTTGAGCCACCACAGAGGTCTCTGGGCCACCTCCTATAGACTACTCATGTCTTCCCACCCAGGGCTTTACATGTGCAGGGCCCTGCCTGGAACTTATCTGGTTTGGCCCATCATTGTTTCTAGCACCTAGCAGAGGGCTCAGCACATATTCAGTCCTCAAAAAATATATTGAAGTGAATAGATGGTGTTTAGAGAGGCAGGTAGGGAAGAAGAAGATGAGAAGGCAGGAAAGGTTGCTTGAGGGCTTGTTGCTGAGGGCCTTGGGTGCCACACTAAGGGTTTGCAGTGGATTCAGTGAGCAAATCAGGTCCATGCCTCTAATCTACATCTTAATAGGACTTGCATATTAGATACTGAGCTGTGTGGGATGATTTGGAGTGAAAGGTAAGCAGTGAAACACCCTGTTAGGAGCCCTCTGAGGGAGTCCAGAGGAGAATCAATCAGGCCCCCTTACTGTAGGAGAGTGGTGGATGTAGGCATTAGTTATACACTTAAAATAAAAATTACAGGAGGCTGTTGAACTAAGCTCCTGCACTAAAAATCAAAATGGAATCACCCATGCTAAAGTTCCACGTCAGCAAACCCAAATTTAGTTGTTATCCGACCTTACAAGAAATCAGAAGAGAGATAACAGCCAATTGCCCACACAGCCCAGTTTCAGTCTTCAGCTGGCATGATAATAAAGCCTTCTTTGCTTTGATCCTTATGCAAGAAAGGTGGCCTGAAGACATCTGATGTTAATCAGTTGTCTTTCTATTGTTCTGTCTCCCTGTCCTGCCTCACAAGGAAAGTAGCCTTAAAATGACGAATAACTTTGTTCTCTGTTTTTTCTTCAGGCTTCCTCTGTCTATATAAAGCTAATCCCCTTTGCTTAGCTCATTGGAATACTTATTCTATTTTATGGGATAAAATGTTGCCTGATTCTAAAATTGCAATAAAGCCAATTGAAATTTTTAAATTACATTTGTGGCCAGGCCGCGGTGGGTCATGCCTGTAATCCAACAATTTTGGGAGACCAAGGTAGGCAGGTCACTTGAGGTCAGGAGTTTGAGACCAGCCTGATCAACATGGTGAAACTCCGTTTCTACTAAAAATACAAAAAAAAAAAAAAAAAAAAAAAATAGCCAGACGCGGTGGCACATGCCTTTAATCCCAGCTATTCAGGAGGCTGAGGGATAATAATCACTTGAACCCAGGAGGCAGAGGTTGCAGTGAGCTGAGATCGCACCGTTGCACTCCAACCTGGGTGATGGAGCAAGACTGTCCCAAAACAACAACAACAACAACAACAACAACAACAACAACAACAACAAAACTGCATTTTTTGAAATTTTGCTTTTTGACACATTATGGCAAGACAGCAAATCATTTTGCAGAAATTGTACACTCTTAGAGGTGAAGCAAACTTTTGCCATTTTATAGACAAAGAAAGTGAGACTCATTTTACAGATGAGGAAAGTGATACCCAGAGAAGTTCCTTTAGTGAAACCATAAAGACTTCATTACTCTGCACAAATGGAATTTGTTTTGAAATGAAGCCCAGGGGGCCGGAAGCGGTGGCTCACGCCTGTAATTCCAAAACTCTGGGAGGCCGAGGCGGGTGGATCACCTGAAGTCAGAGTTCAAGACCAGCCTGGCCAACATGGTGAAACCCCATCTCTACTAAAAATGCAAAAACTAGCTGGGAGTGGTGGCGGGCACCTGTAATCCCAGCTACTCAGGAGGCTGAGGCAGGAGAATTGCTTGAACGCGGGAGGTGGAGGCTGCAGTGAACTGAGACTGCGCCTCTGCACTCCAGCCTGGGTGACAAAGTTAGACTCTGTCTCAGAAAAAAAGAAAATGAAGCCCAGGAATAGGTTACATGTTTTAGGAGAAGGAATTACTTTACAAACATTAGATTAAATAGATATAGAAAAGTGAGAGAAAAAGATGAAAAGAATCCAAAATGCATTTGAATAGGAAAGAAATGGCTGTAAAAAGCTTTGGCAGTGGAGATGACTGACCTTAAAACACTTCAGCTAGTCACTTACTCTATCAAGGATTCTTACTGAAGAGTCAGCTAAATATTTCCATCTTTTAAAGAAGGTTGGAAGTACTACCAATACATCTTCCCAAGGATCAAAATGTCAGAGTTCTCATGTGACAGAATAAAAAAAGACAAAAGAGGGAAATTAAATGACAGCACCATGAGCACAGAAGATGATTCCCTAAGTCGTCTATCGTCTTCATAATTGGATAACTCTCTTGTTTCCAGACTGTGCTTTCAGATAAACTCCCTGTTTTCATCTGTGTGCCATAAAAGACAAGAAGAGAGAGAGAATATTTTTAAGTTCTGAAGAATTAAGTTCTTGCAATCTGTACTTTAGGATCTAGATAATGTAAAATGACTCATAATTTGCCAGTTTCTAATAAGCTGTACAAATCTCACTATTACATTGAAAACAATTTGTATACTTCAAAAAAAGTCTTAAATAGTTACAACTTATCAAGATAACATTGCAAAGGAGTATTAGACTTAATGTTTTGAGAGGCTTTGCTGGTCAATGTCCCCAAATGGTAAAAACTTTAGGTTAGAGGCAAATGAGAGAATTAGATCTGTGTTTATTTATTTGCCAAATTACTTTTAAAAAGAAAAACAAGCAAAAACACCTAGGCTGTGTTATCGACATTCATACAGCCTTGATTAGATAGAAGTTTCACTTTACAAACAGGTTTTGATATTGTGTAGATCAAACTTTGATATCAAATCTTTAAACCTCAAGATTTGATATATACTTTAATAAGAACTTCTACCTAAATGTCAAAAAGAACAGAAATCAGACCACTTACTAAAAGGTTACAAGCAGGCTCTTGGAATCCACATTGGTTATATTTTGTGAGTTAGGAAAAAGTTAATACTATAAAGTCAAACTCAAGGAAGCCTGAATATTAAGATGATTTATGGAGGCACTGAAGACATAAATCAGATATAATTATCTGATTTTCAAAAATTAGTCATTTTCACCTCCTCAAATGGCCTCATAATTCCTTGATGACACATGGCAGAAAAGTGCTCATGTCAAACTAAAATGCAGACAAATGGAAAGATAAACGACCCCATCCAAGTAACAATTTAACATCCCATTATTCCTCTGGAGGATTTCACCTGTGTACATCCAGAAGGTGCTAGGGGAATGAAAGGCATTCGGTTTTCAGGATTTTAGCAACACACATGAGAAAAACTTCACTTTTGCACCAGCTGACAATCAGATGAAAGATTCAGGTCATGTTGCAAGTTTTTCTGAACACGAGGCTGTGCAGATAGCTCAGGTCCTGAGCAAAAACAGCAGCAAAGAACCTTCTGGCAGTGAAGCCTATCTTGGCATCTGACCCCTTGGTCCTTCCTACTCACCTTCCTGCCTTTATTTTTCTTCAGCACACTTCCCATCTAGTATACTGTGCTGTATTTTTTTTCATGGTGATGAAATATACATCACATAAAATTTACCACTGTAGCCATTTTTAAGTGTACAGTTTGGTCGCATTAGTACAATCACACTGTTGAGCAACCATCACTGCTATCCAATCTCCAAAACTGTTTTCGTCTTCCCAAACTGAAGCTCCGTACCCCTTAAATAGTAATTCCTCATCCTACTTCTTCCCTACTCCCTGGCAAGGACCATTCTACTTTCTGTCTATAAATAGGACTACTATAAGTACCTCATGTAAATTGAATTATGCAGCATTTGTCCTTTTGTGACCAAGTATTTTACTTATAAATTTGTGTTTATTTTATTTTAGTTTTGAAATGGATGCTCACTCTGTCACCCAGGTTGGAGTGCAATGGCATTATCTCGGCTCACTGCAACCCTCGCCTCCCGGGTTCAAGTGATTCTTCTGGCTCAGCCTCCTGAGTAGCTGGGATTACAGACGTTCACCACCACCCCCAGCTCATTTTTGTATTTTTAGTAGAGATGGCATTTCACCATGTTGACCAAGCTGGTCTTGAACTCCTGATCCTCACCCCTTGGCCTCCCAAAGTGCTGGGAATACAGGTGTGAGCTACCACACCCAGCCAGTGAATCTTTATTAATGTGTTAGATAACAAAGTCTAGAGGAAAGCTAATAATTACTGTAAATTTCTCAGTAATGATGAGCATAAACACTATGCAGTGCTATGGTACCTTGAACAACTGTCATGAAAATATCTATGATTTGTATTAGTGACAAAATTTCAAGTCCTGGTAAAACGACTGTGGTTTGTTGGCTACATTCATAATTGGAGAGACTAGATTTCCGCTAGAGATTAGTGAAAATGAATATGTAATTTTTTTCATTCAAGTTCTGAATTTCCTCCATTGACATCCTCCTGTCCCCCAAGGGATGTGTGGATGCTGGGTTAAGAGCCCTTGGCTGGGTAGCTGGATAGTGCAGTTGGGGAAGGGTAAGCTATTCTGCATGGTTGGAGAATGGAGTCCAGTGAATGAGGAAGAAGAAGCAGGAGAAAGAAGAAGAGATGAGGGGGCAGAGAGCTGAGCCAGGGCCCCATCTCAGCTTTATAAATATAAGGCTAAGGAATTAGGGCTCTGTTTTGAGAGTCACGATAAACCAGACATATTTTAAGCACAGGGGTATCAAAGTCCCACTTGTATTTTAGAAAGTTCTTCTAGGACCAGGTGTGGTGGCTCATACCTGTAATCCCAGCACTTTGGGACGCCAAGGCAGGTGGATAACCTGAGTTCAGGAGTTTGAGATCAGCCTGGCCATCATGGCGAAACCTCATCTCTACTAAAAATATGAAAATTAACTGGGCATGGTGGTGCATGCCTATAATCCTGTAATCCCAGCTGCTAGGGAGACTGAGGCAGGAGGAGCGCTTGAACCTGGGATACGGAGGTTGCAGTGAGCTGAGATCGTGCCACTGCACTCTAGCCTGGGCAACAGAGCGAGACTCCATCTCAAAAAAAAGAAAAAAAAAGCCTTTCTAGATGGCAGCCTGGAGGATTCTATGGGGAATACTAGCAGGAGGCCAGTAGAAGGACAGTAGCAAGAGGCCATTAAAGAGATGGTGGCAGCTCTGAGGTAAGATTCAAGGTGGCCTGAGCTTGGGAAATGGCAATGCAGAAAGTCAGTAAGGACATGGGAGTGGGAATCCATGGCAATTTAGAAGGTATAATTAAAAGTGAAATCTCTTCTACTCCTAGGCTGAAGAATCTGAAATATAAGCATGAGAACAAAGAAGTTTGCTTCAATTTTCTCAAGTTCCTGCTGTAATAGAAGGTCAGCACAGAATGCTCAGTGAAAAACCACAGTAGTTGCCAGAGAAGTTATGTGATGTAATGGGAAGAAAATCTCAAATGTCATCAGTCCACGTGAGTCTCCTTATCTGTGTGACCATGGGGAAGTTACTTATGCTTCCTTATGACCAGTATCCTCCTTGGTGAAGCAAGGCTAAGGACACCAGCATTTCTGAGTTGTGAGTCACAAGGGAGAGATGATCATTGGACATTTTGTAACATTTTCATTTTCTTTATCCTATTATTATTTTTATAGGCGAGATATTGCTCTGTTGCCCAGGCTGGAGTGCAGTGGGGCAATTCTAGCTCACTGTAGCATCCAACTTCTGGGCTCAAGCGATCCTCTCACCTCAGCCTTCCAAGAGGTTAGGACTACAGGCACATGATGCTGTGCTCAGCTAACTTCTTCACTTTTTGTAGAGACAGGATCTCACTTTGGAAGGCAGCTATACTCACCACTACACTGCCAACACCAGGATCTCACTTTGTTGCCCAAAGTGGTCTTGAACTCCCGGACTTGAGCAATGTTCTTGCCTCAGCCTCCTAAAGTGCTGAGATTACAGGCATGAACCACCATGCTCGGCCCATTTTGTCAATTTTTGTCCAAAGTGTTTTGGAAATCCTACTTGTTCATTATAATCAATCAGTAAAGGATAATTATTGTAGAAATCAGTATTTACTAAGAGTTGAAGAAGCATTCAGCTTTTTTTTTTTTTTTTTTTTGGCAGAGCTAGCTGAGGTTTTATTTTGGACCAAAAGAAAAGAAAAAAAAAAAGCAGTTGAATTGTTTTGTAGCTGGAGGCATGGGCAAGGGGGTGTCCCCAAGTAGTAAACTCCTCCGTGGGTGGGCTGAGGGCTAGGGCTGAGCCTCAGGTGGGTCTCCTGTTCACTGTGCTCCCCTGCACAGGGGCCTCCCTCCCGGGCTCTGGGGCAATCCCAGGAGGGGCAGGCTGGGAGGGGCTGCCGTGGCTGTTCACTTAGGCAGGACATCAGAGGACTCGGTCACCAGCTTCCCATCACGGGTCTTGATCTTCTTCACAACCACAGCCCTGGTGGAGCTGGTGTGGATGAAGGAGCTAAAGTCCAGGCCATAGCTGAGGCCGGGACTTGTGCGGCCCCCATAGGCTGACCTTAGACCACCTGCATAGCAGCTGGCGGTCTTCGTATGGATCCTCATGTTCTGCATCCCAGACTCTAGCCGGCTCTTCTAGCCCTCCAGCAGCTTCCTGTAGGTTGCGATCTTGATGTCCAGGGCCAGCTTGATGTTCATCAGCTCCTGGTACTCACACAGCTGTCGCGCCATGTCCTGCTAGGCCTGCTGCAGGGCGGCTTCCAGCTCAGACAGCTTGGCTTTGGCATCCTTAACAGCCAGCTCCCCATGCTGCTTGGCATCTGGGATGGAAATCTCCAGGGAAGCCCTCTGGCCTTTGAGACCTCAGTCTCAGCCTGGAGCCGGCTGATGTTCCAGTTCATCATGGAGATCTCAGTCTTTTTCTTTTTCTTTTTCTTTTTTTTTTTTTTGAGACAGAGTCTTGCTCTGTCACCCAGGCTGGAGTGCAGTGGCACGATCTCGGCTCACTGCAAGCTCCGCCTCCCAGGTTCAAGCAATTCTCCTGCCTCAGTCTCCTGAGCAGCTGCAATTACAGGCGTGTGCCACCACTCCCGGCTAATTTTTGTATTTTCAGTAGAGACAGGGTTTCACCATGTTGGTCAGGCTGCTCTTGACCTCCTGACCTCGTGATCCGCCCGCTTCGGCCTCCCAAAGTGCTGGGATTACAGGCGTGAGCCACCGCGTCCGGCCTAGATCTCAGTCTTTGTAGGCCACAGGTCATCCCCGTGCTTCCCAGCCAGCGTCCGCAGCTCCTCATACTTGATCTGGTACATGCTCTCAGCCTCAGCCCGGCTGCGGTTGGCGATCTCCTTGCACTGCTCCTTGACCTCAGCGATGATGCCGTCCATGTCCGGGGAGCGGCTGTTGTCCATGGACAGCACCACAGATGTATCTGAGATTTGGGACTGCAGCTCCCGATCTCCTCTTCATGCAGCTGCCTCAGGAAGTTGATCTCCTCAGCCCTAACAGGTGAGACTTCAGCTCTACTTTGTTCATGTAAGTTTCATCCACATCCTTTCTAATGAGGACAAATTCATTCTCCATCTCTGTAAGCTTACTGATCTTGTCCTCACCAGCCCCTGCATGTTGCCAAGCTCGGCCTCCAGCTTCAGCGTCTCCTGGCCCAGTCTCCAGCTGCCGCCTAAGATTGTTGAAGTAGTTCTTGAACATGTTGTCCATGTTGCTCCCAGCTGTCTTCTGCTCCTGCAGGAGGCTCCACTTGGTCTCCAGCATCCAGTTCTGCTGCTCCAGAAACTGTACTTTGTCTATGAAGGAGGCAAACTTGTTGTTGAGGGTCTTGATCTGCCCCTTCTCTTGGGTGCGCAAGGCCTGGATGTTGGGATCCACCTCCAGGTTAAGGGGCCTCAGCAGGCTCTGGTTGACTGTGATGTCGGTGATGCCTCTCATGCTGCTAGCCCCACCATAGCCCCCACCCAGGCCACCCCAGAAGATGCTGCTGCCCACTCAGGAGGAGCTTGAGGAGCTGATGCAGGCATCTGGCCCATTCGTGTAGGAGTGACTGCTGAAGGCCTGGGGGCCAGAGGTGGACACCTTGTAGGACTTCTGGGTCACCCTGATGGACATGGTGGAGGCAGGAGTGGAGGCAGGCAGGCTGAACCAGGCAGAGATTCCAGAAGGAGTGGAGAAGCTGCTTCCTGGTAGCATTCAGCATTTAATTTTTTTTTTTCTTTTTTTTTTGTGACAGAGGCTCACTCTGTTGTCCAGGCTGGAGTGCAGTGGTGCAATATCGGCTCACTGCAACCTCTGCCTCCTGGGTTCAAGCGATTCTCTTGCCTCAGCCTCCTGAGTAGCTGGGATTACAGGCATGCACCACCATATCCAGCTAATTTTTGTATTTTTAGTAGAGATGGGGTTTCACCATGCTGGCCAGAATGGTCTCAATCTCCTGACCTCGTGATCCACCTGCCTCAGCCTCCCAAAGTGCTGGGATTACAGGCGTGAGACACCGTACCCAGTTCTCAGCTCTTAATTTCATTGCATGTAAAGAAAGCAATCTGTGCAATTCACAGTAGCTGTCAGCCAGGGTAACACAGGGAGACCTCATTTTTACAAAAAAAATTACAACAACAACAAAAAAAAGTCAGGTGTGGCAGCTCATGCCTACAGTTCCAGCTACTCTGGAGGCTGAGGTGAAAGGATCGCTTGAGCCAGTGACGTCAAGGATGCAGTGAGCTGTGATTGTGCCACTGCCTTCCAGTCTGGGCAGCAGAGCTAGACCTTACCTCAAACAAAACTAAACAAAACAAAACCAACAAAACAGAACAAAAAAACAGTAGCTGGGTAAATGTCATAGATCACATGGAACTAAAGCTGGCTCTGGAAACATATGTAGAATTTAGTTAAGTGTGGAGTTAGGGTGAGGTTGTGAGCAAAACCAGCTTCCTGAGAGATTGGAGGTGGGGAGTTATGCCAAGGAGTGAAGGGAGTGAGGCAAGGTATGCTGATGTGTGCAGAACAGGAGGACTTTGAAAACTATGCAAAGTGGTTGGCTGACATACAGTAAAACTCGTACCAAGTATGGTCATTAGCATAATCATTAAACTCTGGGTTAGTAAACCACTTAAAAAAAATTTCCAATGTGGAAATACTCAATGTTTGGATATGCCTGTTCATTCTAGTTTAGGCATTTCATTCTGACAGGGTTTTAGAGCCTCTGGTAGCTTTTCCAATTCCTGTGATTTTTTTTTTTGTTATTATTTTAGGTTTTTTGCCCTGAGTTTGGTGGAATCGGATAATGAAATTTAAACTAAAGCATGTTAGCATCACCTACACTCAAGAAGGTCCGAATACCTCAATTCTTCACAAAATAAAATGCTTTTTTAAATTCAAAGCAGGAAGTAAGTCAAAAAGAGAGAGAGAAAAGAAAAACACACAGCAGATAACTGAGAAAATAAGAGAGTTTATTGCCACTGAGAAAGGAGCCTGGCTTCTAACAGCATATTTGCCATTTCTCTATATGACCCTAGGGAAGTACTTTTCTCTATTAATGCCTTGTTCCCTCAGGAAAACCTTATTACTATGAGAAAGATGTTAATTTGTCTAAAGTGCTGTAATTTTTTTTCATGGGGATGTTAAGGAGGGGAAGGCAGGGAGAAAGAAGATGGGGAGAGATGAGTAAAGAGATTTCACTAAGGAGTCTAGGCGAAAGGTGGTGGTGGCTTGCACCAAGGGATAGGCCCTGGAGATAAAGAGAAGGGGAGTTAAAAATAAATGTTGCTTTTTTTGTTTTTGTTTTTGTTTTGCTTTTTTGTTTTTGTTTTTGAGATGGAGTCTCACTCTGTTGCCCAGGCTGGAGTGTAATGGCATGATCTCAGCCCACTGCAACCTCCACCTCCTGGGTTCAAGCAACTCTCCTGCCTCAGCCTCCCGAGTAGCTGGGATTACAGGCATGCGCCACCACACCCGGCTACTTTTTGTGTTTTTAGTAGAGATGGGGTTTCAGCATCTTGGCTAGGCTGGTCTTGAACTCCTGACCTCAGGTGATCCACCTGCCTTGGCCTCCCAAAGTGGTGGGACTATAGGTACGAGCCACCGTGCCTGGCCAAGAAGTGTATTTTGGAAGTAAATGCAATACAATATGCTGATGAATTGCACTGATGTTGGGAGAAAAGAAAGATAAATAATTTCTAGATTTCTCACTCTCACAAATGAGTTATGTAGTAGTATCATCTACTGAAATAGAGGAAAATAGGAAGAAAAATCAAGAGTTGGGTTTTGAACAGGATTTTCTCTATTTCTCAAGAAATAGAGAAAAATAGGAAGAAAAATCAAGAGTTGGATTTTGAACAGGATTAGCTCAAGACGTGTGTAAGATATTTCAATGGGAATGTTTAGTAAACAATTGGGAACAGAGGTCTGGCATTCAGGGAACTAAGTTTCTGAATGAGGGATTACATTTAAAGCACAGGAATGAATGAACCGTGTGTGGAGGAGGAGGGAAAGTGGATGGGAAAGTGAGAAAGATGGAGAAATATAGTAAGAGGGAAAGGGCAAAGAGATGGTGAGAGGCTGGTGAGCCAAGGACTGAGTTTGAGCCATCCCCACATTATTGGTAGGACAGAGCAGGAAGGTCTGAAAGGAAACTAATAAATCATCCACAAGTAGGAGGACAGGCTGGAGTGCTGGGCCACAGAAGCCACAACTGAGTAATCCAAGGAGGAGTGGTCCACAGGAAGGACCACCTTCTCTTTTCTCTTCTCTTCTCTTCTCTTCTCTTCTCTTCTCTTCTCTTCTCTT
>NC_045438.1:33027790-33046196 GCF_002776525.5 Piliocolobus tephrosceles
TTCTCTTCTCTTCTCTTCTCTTCTCTTCTCTTCTCTTCTCTTCTCTTCTCTTCTCTTCTCTTCACTTCTCTTCTCCTCCCTTCCTTTTCTCTTCTTTTCTTTTCTTTTTGTGACAGGATCTTACTCTGTTGTCCAGGCTGGAGTGTACTGGTGTGATCATGGCTCACTGCAACCTCAACCTTCTGGGCTCAAGCGATCTTCCCACCTCAGCCTACCAAGTAGCTGGGAATACAGGCATGTGCCACCAGCCTGGCTATGTTTTTTTATTTTTTTATTTTCTGGAGACCTGAGGGTCTTGCTATGTTACCCAGGCTGGTCTTGAACTCTTGGGCTCAAGCAGTCTTCCCATCTTTACCTCCTAAAGCATTGGGATTATTGGCATGAGCCACTACCGCTCTGGTAAACTGAAAGGAAAAGTTAAGATATGGACGGATAAGTGTCAACAAGGCAAAAGAAATACAAAACAAAAGAGCTTGATATTAAAACAGAGGGATGGAATGCCCTCCAAGTTTTCAAGGCTTTAATTATAAATATTTTAGTGAATGGGGAATAACAAAGAGATTCTAAAGATCATTCAGAGTGTTGATGAGTTACATGGATTATGATTTTGAATTTCAAATGGATTTTAAGTCTTAATGTAAGGCAGATTAGAAAACAAAATTTCACATTAAATTTATTAAATTAGGTCAAAACTCATCAATAACTAATTATACATTGGACATAAGTATTTCGATATCTTTTTGTCCCTCAGTGCCTTGTGCATATGTAACTAAAAAAGCAGAGAAATTTGGTGTCATTTGATTTAATGAGATCCTGTGCAAATGAAATACTTTTTTAACACTGAAGCTAGACCATTGGAGTGCTCCAGGGACAACTATCTATAGAAGATAAATTAATTATGTTCACTACTTCCTAAGCCTATAGAAACAACTAAATAACTAAATGAGAGAATCAACCTGTTGATCATGTGCAGGTCTTTTGAGAAATGACCTTTAGTCAATAAAATCCCAGAGCACAGAGGTTTCATAGCAGCTTGTCTTCAGGCAGACTTATCAGCAAAATCACAATTTATACCACAACAAAATGTTCAGAAAAGTAAGTTATAGGGGTAGGTCATAATTTTGAGGTCTGTCTTGATAATATCTAACATATTTTGAGTGCTTAGTGTGTACCAGGCATTGGGGCTAAATACTTTACATGTATTATGTCGTTTAATCCTCATAACAGTTCTTTGAGGTATTATTGTTATTATTATTATTTTATTATTTTGAGATAATAATAAAATGACACTATATGACATCCAGGACTTGGCCTTATGAGGTCTTCAGCTTCCACATGCTGTCTTGAAGTACTCCCTGTTAGAAGCCAGCAGCCATCTAAGTCTATCTTAAGACCATGATACTGTGAGGATGCCCAAGCTATGTGGAGTGAGAGGCCAATAGAGATGCACTAAGACACCAGACATGAAACTGTCTTGGACTTTCTGGCTCAGTTCAACCACCAGCTGAATGCAGCCAAGGAAAGACTCAGCCGACGTCACAGGGAGCAGAACCTTCCAAATAAGTGAAACTGAATTCCCAATCCACAGAATCCTGAGCAAATAAATGACAGCAGCTTTTGCCTACCAAATTCTGGGTAGTTTGCTTTGCAACAATACTAACATAAATTTAGTAGAGTTGGACACAATTTGAAAGAAATATGGGCTGGGTGTGGTGGCTCATGCCTGTAATCCCAGCACTTTGGGAGGCTGAGGCGAGCAGATCTCTTGAGGTCAGGAGTTTGAGACCAGCCAGGCCAACATGGTGAAACCCCGTCTCTAATAAAGATACAAAAGTTAGCTGGGTGTGATGGCAGACTGAGGCAGGAGAATCGCTTGAACCTGGGAGGCAAAGGTTGCAGTGAGTGGAGATTGCACCACTGCATTCCAGCCTGGGGCAATAGGGAAGATCACTTGAGTTTTGAAGTTCAAGGTTAAAGTGAGCTATCATCGCACCATTACTTTCCGGCCTGGGGGACAGAGAAAGATCCTGTCTCAAAGAGAAAGAGAGAGAAAGAGAGAACGAGAGAGAGAAAGAAAAAGAAAAGGAAAAAACGAAAAGAAAAAAAAACAAGGCAATTTACAATGAAAAACGCCTAAGAGGAGAGTGGAAATAAAAACACAAGATTAAAACCAAATTCAGTGACTAAGAAGTTCTTTCTTTCTTTTTTTTTTTTTTTTTTTGAGATAGAGTCTCACTCTGTCGCGCAGACTGGAGTGCAGTGGCACAATCTCCGCTCACTGCTACCTCTGTCTCCCAGGTTCAAGCAATTCTCCTGCCTCAGCCTCCCGAGTAGCTGGGATTAGAGGCATGTGTCACCAAGTCCGGCTAATTTTTTGTATTTTTAGTAGAGACAGGGTTTCACCATGTTGGCCAGGCTGGTCTTGTACTCCTGATCTCGTGATTCACCTGCCTCGGCCTCCCAAAGTGCTGGGATTATAGGCGTGAGCCACCGCGCAGCCTAAGAAGTTACTTCTAAAGATTTGTCCAATTTGTTCACTGAAATTTATATTTAAATTTACTTTCGAGTTTCCTGGCAACTGAGGCAAACCTAAGAGATTATATCATGCTAAATGTGATTTCCTTCAGAAAAGAAAAATCTTTAACCTACTACTAAATTATAAGAACACTTTACTATATGGATCCCTTCACAGGGAACAGTGAATGATAGAGGAGACAATGACTTCAGAAGAGATTTTATTTAACCGGGTGCGGTTGCTCATGTCTGTAATCCCAAAACACTTTGGGAGGCCAAGACGGGTGGCTCACCTGAGGTCAGGAGTTTGAGACCAGCCTGGTCAACATGTTGAAACTCTTGTCTCCACTAAAAATACAAAAATTAGCCAGGCATGGTGGCGGGTGCTTGTAGGCCCACCTACTCGGGAGGCTGAGGCACAAGAATCACTTGAACCCCGGAAGTGGAGGTTGCAGTGAACCAAAATCGCGCCACTGCACTCCAGCCAGCCTGGGCAACAGAGTGAGATTTCATCTCAAAAAAAAAAAAAAAAGGAAAAGGAAAAGAAACCCAGACTCGACTAAAAATACAAAAATTAGCCCAGCGTGGTGGTGCTTGTCTATAGTCCCAGCTACTTGGGTGGCTGGGCAAGAGAATCACCTGAACCCGGGAAGCAGAGGTTGTAGTGAGCCATGATTGTACCACTGCACTCCAGCCTGGGTGACAGAGAGAGATCCTGTGTCAAAAAAAAAAAAAAAAAGTTACTTACAATACAGATGTGTCTAGATGATGGAATTTAAAAAAATTTATTCAATGTATTTTACTGTTTTTTCAGAGATGGGTTTTGTTCTGTTGCCCAGGCTAGAGTGCAGTGGTGTGACCATGGCTCACTGCAGCCTCCACCTCCCGGACTCAAGTGATCCTCCCACTTCAGCCTCCCAAAGTGCTGGAATTACAGGGATAAGCCATCATGTCTAGCACACAATGGAACTTTAACATAAACCAAACAGAATAAAATGCAAAGAACTTTTGATTTCTATATGGGTTTTCAGATTAACTCTCTTCTTTCTCCTCCATAGACCTTAGGCATTTCACAATATTTTGGCTTTCTGTTTCAACATATACTTATTGATAACCCCCCAGGGGCCAGGTCCTGAGGGTTTAATTGTATGTAAAAGAGAAGGAAGGTGCCTACCCTCATAGAGACCATAGTCCAGGAGGACATTAATTAATACTGAAGGCATTCATTAAAAAACTTTACCAATACGCAATTGCAAACTGACGGGTGCCATAAAAAATAGCACAAGGCTGGGCGTGGTTGCTCATGCCTGTAATCTCAGCACTTTGGGAGGCCGAGGTGGGTGGATCACCTGAGGTCAAGAGTTCAAGACCTGCCTGGCCAACACGGTGAAACCCCGTCTCTACTAAAAACACAAAAATTAGTCGGGCATGGTGGTGCGTGCCTATAATCCCAGCTACTCAGGAGGCTGAGGCAGGAGAATCGCTTGAACCCGGGAGGCGGAGGTTGCAGTAAGCCAAGATCGCGACACTGCACTCCAGCCTGGGCAACAGAGTGAGACTCCGTCTCAAAAAAAAAAAAAAAAAAAAAAAAAAACACACACACACACACAGGGAGCTATCATGAGTATGTCATGGAGGGACACAATCCAAGTTTCTGGGGAAGGGAGTGGGAGAGTGAAGGAAACTTGTTATTTCTTTTTTCCTTTTGAGACAGGGTCTCACTCTGTCTCCCAGGCATGGTACAGTGGTACCATCATGGCTCACTGCAACCTCCACCTTCTGGGTTCAAGTGATCCTGGCACCTCAGCCTCCTGAGTAGCTGGGACTACAGGCACTCACCAGCACACCTGGCTAATTTTTAAATTTTTTGTAGAGATGGGGTTTTGCCATGTTCCCCAGCTGGTCTCAAACTTTTGGACTCAATCAATGCACTCACCTCGGCCTCCCAAAGTGCTGGGATTACAGACGTTAGCCACTGAGCTCAACCTGGAAGCTTGTGATTTCTTAGTTTCTTTTTCCCACCTTAAAACTTGACACATCAAAGTGCTCAATTCATGTTGGCTGTTGATGATGAGAATACAAAAAAATAAAAGGGGGGAAATTTCAACACTAATTCTGAAATAAATTCTGAATCTGTTATTTCAAAGGATGTTAACTTTAGAAATGAAGACACATTAGAAATTTCCATTTCTCTGATTTTTATAAAAGAATGAAATGTATAATGCAAGACGTAACTGCCAAGGTACTAGATGAAAAAAAATTATACATTCTGAAATTCCATCTGATAGAGATAAGTTCTGAAGGGTTAATCTCAATTGCTTGATTTAATGTGTTTGCTTTGAACCAGATGAATAATAATTAGCAATGGCTTCACCAACTTATTAGTGACAATGTAGAGAAGGTGTGGGCCCTTTTACGTAAAAGCTGACTAATAGAAAAATAAATTAGATATGACTGTTTTGCCAAAGCTGATAACTAAGGCCCTGTATGCAATGAGTGCCAAGTCCTGGTTGTTTCTACGTAACATTTAATGTTTGAAGGCAAGTGGTTGAAGGAGAAAGCAATTATATTGATGTTCATTGGAGAAATTCACTTACAGATTGTTACAACAATTGTGCAGGGGATTGATTCCAGGACCCCTGCAGATCCCAAAATCCATAGATGCTCAAGCCCCTGATATAAAATGGCATAGCATTTGCATATTGCCAATGCGTACCCTCCCTAACATTTAAAATGATCTCTAGATTGCTTATAATAGCAAATACAATATAAACGCTATGTAAATAGTTGTTATACTGTATTGCTCAGGGAATAATAAGAAGAAAAAAGGTCTGTATGTGTTCAGTACAGACGAAACCATCTTTTTATTCCCCCCGCCAAATATTTGACCTGCAGTTGGTTGAATCCACAGATGTGGAACCCATGGATACCTGGAAGCAGTTAAAATCACTCTAATATTTTCTCTAAATTCTTACTTCTTCTCTTCATCAGTACTCTCTCTATTCAACCAAGTAATGATATCACAATTACACATGGTACCTCTTCCCCAAGCCCTTTGATTACATTGTTTTTATTGATTCATCAAGCATGTATTATTGAGTTTCTACTATGCACCAGGCACACAGACAGAGCTGTGAACAAGACAGACAAGGTCTGCACCCAGCACGTGTATATTCTAGGTTTCAAAGAAGCTATATGAGGCTGTGAAGAGGATTCTTTTTTAATGTCTTTATTTTTATACTACCCCTCCACAGCCTTACCCCAATCTTTTAAACCACACTGGAAGCCATGTACTCATTGTTTTTTTCTGTAATTTTTTTTAACAGTACAACCTAAATAAATACTGGCCCAGAAAGATTCAGAGTTCAAAGAAAATTCAGTGGCTTTCAGAAAGATCATTCTATGGGAAAGATCATATTTCTGAGCAATAAACGTTATAAATACAAATTCTGTTTTATTTTTAATTCTCAAACTATTAACTTTCATTTTTTCCCTTCCCTGGCATATTTTAATTTTGGTCCTACAGGGACTTGAGTCTAAATATGTTTTAACAATTTGGGGGACTTTTTTTTTTCACCTTGCTATTTCTAGAGACTAGAATCTTTGAGCTACCAAGGCCTTTCAAACTGGCTGTTGTTACTATAACAAACTCGGCGACAGCAAGATGTTCCTTAAACCACTGGGTTAGAACGAGAATCCTTTGTTTTCTATGGGCACAAACCTAGGAATGTTTCTTTTCTTTTCCTTTTTTTTTTTTTTGTTTTTGTTTTTGTTTTGAGACTGAGCTTTTCTCTGTCACTCGGCTGGAGTGACGTGGTGCCCTCTTGGCTCACTGCAACCTCTGCCCTCCGGGTTCAAGTGATTTCTGCTGCCTCAGCCTCCTGAGTAGCTGGGATTACAGGTGCATGCCATCACACCCTGCTAATTTTTGTATTTTTAGTAGAGATGAGATTTCGCCATGTCGGCAAGGCTGGTCTCAAACTCCCGATCTCAGGTGATCCACCCACCTCAGCCTTCCAAAATACTAGGATTACAGGCGTTTGCCACCATGCCCGGCAACCCTAGGAATATTGCACTTCATGCTTTTCTCTTTTGCCTTGCTGTAGCTTATCCTCCAGAGACAACAGAGAGAGAGAGAGAGAGAGAGAGAGAGAGAAAGTGGAAGAACCACGTGACCAGTCATTTCCCAAAGCAAATGGCATTTTGGGTGAATGCCCTGACCTAGGAGGGAAAAAGAGGCCAAGGTTACTCTAATGTTACAGAAGTAGCTAAGTGAATTCTTCTCAGAAAAATGTCACAGCAGGCTCTAGAAAGCAATTAGAGTAATATTTTGGCACCTCGAACTACCAAATAGAAGATTCCTCTACTGCTCTAGTTACATCTTTGATTTTCATTTCCCTTTGTTGTAAATACTTACAACGTCATTTCAGAATGCTGCAAAAAAATAGATGTGAGAGTAAATAAACTATAATAATAATCCTTTCTCCACATGCCATGGCAGCTGCAGGAGGATGCCAACGCGGCACCGAACTTGTGTTACTGCCTGCTTTTCCTGTCCTCCTCCTCCTCCACCTCCTTCTCCACTTTCCACACATGATCTTTTATAAATTTGCCAGCATCACTGTGCAGTTTGCCAGAGAAACTTGGCCACTTGCTGGGTAAGCCTGCTCTTAGACCAAGGACCAGGGTAGGTCACTGCTGCTGTCCTCATTTGTGGGCCAGGAGGATGCACTGAGGGTGAGGTCCAGAACCACCTGCTTTCCCATTAGAGAGGATCTGGATCTCTATAGAGACACTGCATATCCCTTCAGTTAAAGCTCTTTGAAGACTCTGTTTACCCTATGAGCTGAACTTTCTTGAGCCTCATAGAATGGGTAAAAATCTTCATCCCCAGCTTGGTGAGGAGCCAATGATTTCACGCTCAAACAAGCTGACAAGCCAGGAACCCTAGCTTTCCTTAGCAGGCAGGAAAAGCATCCTACTCATAAGTCAGGAGTCTTCTCTGCCAATGTTAGGAAAGTTGATATTTACCTTTTTTATTTTTTTTTGGACTTATTTCTTAAAAAAAATTAACTAGTATGTAAAAAAAAAATCACACTTTAAAAATATGCTTCTACAATATTTGCTCTAGGGAACTATCTTTAGCTTGACCTAAATTACTAATTAAACTTTTCTATTGATCCAATTCCCATTACCATTCCTGCTTTTATGCTTTTATATTCGGAAATCTCCAACATGCATTTTGATGGCTCCACCCGCCACGTTCCTCACTCCCGCCCCTTCATTTTGGTTTTGCTTTACCTTGTTAAGCACTTACAGATCATAAAATACGGGTGAGCTTAGAATATCTCTTACTCCAGTGTTGCATATGGCACCAGTATTTCAGCACCAGCCCTTTAAAATATGGTGCAGAATTTCAAGGAACTCAGCTACACTTTCCATTCAAAATCCCTCCCAAGCACTGTAGCTAAGAGCCTATCTCAGGATTTTCTTGAGAGCTGCTGGGGAGGCAAAATATCTATTTAACGAAAATGGCTCATCATCCACATTCTGCAGTACCGAGACTAATTCCCCAGCACTGCCAAACCCAGTCTGCTGAACTCCCTCATCCAAACTCTCTAAGACTTAGTGGTCAAAGTGCCAAAGGCATCAGTCTTACTCACACTCTGTGACTCCTAAGACTTTGTTGAAAGTGAGGA
This sequence comes from Piliocolobus tephrosceles, assembly GCF_002776525.5. Classification (NCBI taxonomy): domain Eukaryota; kingdom Metazoa; phylum Chordata; class Mammalia; order Primates; family Cercopithecidae; genus Piliocolobus; species Piliocolobus tephrosceles. The sequence goes on from NC_045438.1 coordinate 33,036,004, forward strand.
TAAATAATAATTGGAAGACATTTTTAGGATTCCAGTTGGGAGGATACATAATGCAGATACTATATAGTATTATTTATTTATTTATTTATTATTTATTTATTTATTTATTATTTATTTATTTTTTTTTTTGAGATGGTGTCCTACTGTGTCATCCAGCCTGAAGTGCAATGGCGTGATCTTGGCTCACTGCAACCTCTGCCTCCAGGGTTCAAGCGACTCTCCTGCCTAGGCCTCCTGAGAAGCTGAGATAACAGGTGCCCGCCACCACTCCCAGTTAATTTTTGTATTTTTAGTAGAGACAGGATTTCACCATGTTGGCCAGTCCGGTCTAAAACTCCTGACCTCAGGTGATCTGCCTGCCTCAGCCTCCCAAAGTGCTGGGATTAAAGGCGTGAGCCGCTGCGCCTGGCCTACTATATAGTATTGAAGTTAGTAATTCTTATTAATGCAAAATAAAAGGAGATTAGTGAATCAATGCTACATCTGTCTTGTTTGGCCTGACAAGAAAAGTATCATAGAAGAGAAGGTGTGGTATGCGCATTGGGTCAGCAAACAAGCTGAGGTCAAGCTTCCCTAAGTACCTGCCAGCTGTGAAGGGGTAGTGGCAGCTTGTCTTTGAGCCAGATTTAGGTTACATTTCAGTCTTAATTTATATCTAATCCATATCTAAGCATAGAGAGAAATAAAATGCATTAGATTTCTTAGCCACTGAAGCCTGTTTAAAGGAAGGAGGAGGAAGGAGAAGAGGGCAATGACTTAGGGGCAAGTCAATAGAAGGATTCATTCTTTTATTTTATGCATTCTTTTATTCAACAAATATGTTTTAACAAGTAGGGGATATAGTGAACAAGGTAACCCGTTTTTCGTCCTTAAAGACCTTCCAGCTGGGTGCGGTGGCTCATGTTTGTAATCCCAGCACTTTGGGAGGCCAAGGCGGGTGGATCACCTGTGGTCAGGAGTTCGAGACCAGCCTGGCCAACATGGTGAAACCCTGTCTCCACCAAAAAAAAATTAGCTGAGCATGGTGGTACACATCTGTAATCCCTGCTACTTGGGAGGCTGAAGCAGGAGAATTGCTTGAACCTAGGAGCCAGAGGTTGCAGTGAACTGAGATAGTGCCACTGCACTCCAGCTTGGCAATAGAGTGAGACTCTGAAACAAAAACAAAAACAAAAACAAAACAAACCAACCACCTTCCTCCCCTGTGGCAGCTACAGAGGAATAAGCAGTACTAATGTGACAGTACAGTGTCACTGGGGCCGTGTGCTGTGTTGTGGGCGCAGGCTCAGGTGGGACTCGAGCAGCTTAGATTTTAGCTATTCTGAAGAAAGCACAGTAGGAACCACTGGAGTCTCTGCCACGTTCTGGGAAGTATGATCAAATACATCTTGAAAAAATCTAAAGCAGACTTCAGATTCATTAGAAAGCATTCCTATCGCTCTCAGCAGTGGCTTGGAAAATCTACCTCTTCATAGCTAAGGCCATAACAACAACAACAACAACAACTAAACACCTCTTTGGGTCATCACAAGTACTTTCCAATTTGGGAGAGCCAGTTCCGCAGCAGTATTGGCATCATCGCAGTGCACTCCAGTGACGCAAATGTAAAGACTGGTGATGGTAAACGAACTACCTGAATTTGAATTCCGGCTATACCTCTTCCTAGCTCTATGATCTTTAACAAATTAGTTAACCTCGGACCCTCAGTTTCCCTGGCTATAAAATGGGCATAATGAAGGATTTTGAGAGTTACCTGAGTAAGGTGCTTTGAACAGTGCTGCTCAATAATGTTATCCCTCTGAGAAGACAGCGAAAGTTTCCCATAAGAAAAGGGCCTTTGTTATTCCAGTTTGGATACTTTAAGCAGGCATAAGAGAACAGTAAAAGGAAATCAAATGAAAGGGATGCTGTCTATGAAACAGTTGTGAAGAATAAGCACTTCAGAGGAGCTTAATTTAATTTCTTAGCTCTGCTAGAGTAAACATTGTACCCAGGCTAAAAACCTTTCCTTTGTTCCCATAGTTATTAGAGAAAGGAGGAGGCCAGAGAAATCATATCATTTCACTTCTCTGAACTTCACCCTGGATTATTTAATGTTGACAGGCATTCGGGATGTATAGAGATTAAGGACACAGACTCTGGAGCCTGGTGCTGGGATCTAAACCCTGATCCTGTCACTAACTAGCTATGTGACTTGGGGCAAGTTCCTCAACTTCCGTATACCTCAATTTCTTCATCTATGAAATCACAATAATAAAAGTACCCATCTCAGGTATTTTTATATACGATTTTTTTTTTTCCTTGAGATGGAATCTCACTCTGTTGTCCCGGCTGGAGTGCCGTGGTGAGATCTCAGCTCACTGCAACCTCTGCCTCCCAGGTTCAAGCGATTCTCCTGCCTTAGCCTCCTGAGTAGCTGGGATTATAGGCACCTGCCATCACACCCAGCTAGTTTTTGTATTTTTAGTAGAGACAGGGTTTCACCATGTTGGCCAGGTTGGTCTCGAACTCCTAACTTTAAGTGATCTGCCTGCCTAAGCCTCCCAAAGTTCTGGCATTACAGGCTTGAGCCAATGCGCCCGGCCTGTGTATGATGATTTAAATGTGTAATGTACTTAAAGCTCTTAGAACCATGCCCAGCAATATTAATGCCATTTAAGTGATAGTTATTAGAAAAGCTACTGTTATTAAGGAACAACGCAAGGAATTGTTCAAATGCATATAATCATAAAATATGGAGTCAAGGCTGGGTACGGTGGGTGGCTCACGCCTGAAATCCCAACACTTTGGGAACTCGAGACCAGCCAGGGCAAGATAGTGAGACCTTGTCTCTGCAACCAACCAACCAACCAACCAAACAAACAAAAATACAACAATAAAAATGCAGAGTCAAAATGGAAGGATCTTGTCAAAGTTGTTAGTCACTAGGCGGTTAGTTCCATAAGATAAAAAGTGGTCATTTTGTTCCTACTCTATTTGTTGAAAAATGAACGAATGAGGCATGAAAGGCTTGACTAGTTTGATGTTCATGACTTAATAAAGAGGAAAGCACACAAGATCTGGAAGTGGAAACCGGAAACATGAGTCCTGGCTTAACCTCATTCTAATTTGACAGGTGATTTACCACAGGTACTCAGTTTCCTCATCTTTGAAAGAGGGAAGTCAGAGGAAGAATTTCTGACGTTCATTCCACATCAAAAATTCTGCAGCGTTAGATAGACTTTCGAATTTTACAAAAGGTAATGTAGTCATGGCTATGGAAGTCTTTCTCACATACCTGTGTATTTCCAAAAAGGATTATCGAGTTGGAGACAATGTCATTTGTTTGTGTTTTCTAAATCATTACATAAGAATCTGAGCCATGAACAGAACAAATCTTTAAATCCATGAAAATGAATTACCTTTAGCTGGATTGATAACTTTTAAAGCTCTTGGATTGGGAGAATAAAACTGATAAGGACATTTTTTCCATTCATCTTGAATGAATTTTTGGAGACTCTTAAGAGTAAAATATAATGTATACACATCTAATGCTAATTTATCATAAACATGTAATGAAAGTAGAACTCTTATCTAGTTTAGTTTAGAAATTCTCTGCTAAATGAAATTAAGCTGATTTAGTTGAGCTTTTAAAATATGAGGGTGAAAAGCATAAATCCAAAGGATTTTGTAGAACTAGCATCCGGACTGTCTTTCTTCAGATTATGTTCCTAGAATCTGGGTTCCCCAGGGCTGCCTCTCATTACTGTCAGCATTAAGGACTAGAAAGGAGCTGGAAGAGGCTTGGCCGCCTTGATAGGTTTTTGGTAGTGGCATAAAGATTTCACTTGGTTGGGGAAGTGGGGAAGGGCATAGAAGAGTCTGCTGTGGAAACAAAAGAAAAGAAAGGGAGAGTGGTCTGAAATCAAAAAGTCTGGATTACGTATACAAGCTTTGAGTCAAATAAGGTTTAAGTTTTAGTTCTGCTACTTTTTAGTTATGTGACCTTGGGCGAGTGGCTTAATCTCTCTAAGTCACATTTTGCACATTTAATAATGTTTCTTACTTTACAGTGTTTTACTGTGAAGATTAAATGAGCTAATACACGTAAAGCACTCCTACCTAGAACATAGTCAGCTCTAATAAATAGTGAGTGCCAGACCAAGGGCAGATAACCTATATTCTCTTTTAGCTTCTTATGCTCCCTCTGGAATGTCTCAGAAGCATAGGAAGCACTGTTTAAACCTCCTGCAATGAAAATTCATTCTTTTTAATGAGCCCTAATAGACCCTATGGGTTTTTTTTTTTTTTCCCCAAAATCTATTCATAGTTTAATGTGGGCTATGGACAAAGGTTCACTTTGTAAGACTGTCTAGCTAGGTTAAAAATAAAATATGCAGAAATGTGTGGAACTTCAACAATAGAATATAAGAAAATGAATTATTCTTAACTGAAAACAAAGGCATTATAGTATATGAATGTGTATGTGAAGTAAAAGTCTGGAAAGTATAAACATCAGTATGGTAATAGTTACTACATCTGGGGAAGGGAGAAAGATTGGAGAGGAGATGGGACATCCTTTATTATTGTTTTAATGTTTTATAGATTTATTTACATATTGTTTAGTTAAAAACAAACAAACAAAAAAAGCAAACCAAAAGCAAAGTCATGGTACAAACTGAAATAAACATTTAGAATGCAGAATTTGTGGAATAAACCAAAGTAGGCAAGAATCAAAGAATTTATCCCTGGGGCATTCAATGACTTGATACAAGGTCACCTTCTACTTAGTTAACTGTCCTTGAGGAGTAAGGAGAGTGCAGGGGCAGGAGAGATGTCTGATCCTGTCTCCAGCAACTGATAGACCCAGTTAGAAGGTAGATGAAGCTGCCTGCCAGTTATCTTGGTAGAAACTTCTTTCTGCATGTACTCAGATAAGACATCAGTACCCTGGGTGGTTCTTTGCAAAATTCAAGGTCTGCAGAGTCACCAACTGAAGTCTATTTGGTAAATTTACTTTTAAGCAAAACAAAACCAAAAGGTAAATTAGTATTTCTATTAGTACATTTTGATAACAAAGAAAATAAAAGACAATTTAAAATGTATGTAACTTAAGTCCACATTGCTTAAGAACATCTGACTGAGGAGTTTTAGAATATCCCTAATACCATGAAATAAATACCGTAATTAAAAGGCAGTCGAATTTAAGTACTGGATAATGGGCTATGGCATTTTTAAAATTAGCAAAATATTTGTTTATTATTGTAAATTAGGGCTGGGCCTGGTGGCGGACATCTGTAATCCCAACAATTTGGGAGGTTGAGGCAGGAGGATCACTTAAGCCCAAGAGGTCAAGACCACCCTGGGCAATATAGCAAGACTCCATCTCTAAAAAAAAAAGAAAGAAAGAAAGAAAGAAAATTAATTTTCATAAAGAGCCCTTCCCTTGGAAAGAAATATTTTGGCTACAGGGAAACACGAAGAAGCCTTGTGGAGCTCTGTGAAGTTGCACTGACTTGCTTTCATTCTGCTTGCAGCTCCACTAGTGAGATATTTCACATGGTACTCCCGCTCCAAGAGCAAGGGCCAGGACAGGTTGGTTTCATTTTGGTTTTAATGCATATGCTTTGGCCCACAGACTTTGAGAAAGATTTTGCTTTACTGATGAGAACTCAGTCAAAGGTGCTTGGGGGCTTTCGCTGGCCCTCTAGCTGGGCCTGACATGTTGCCTGCGTTTCTAGCCTTGCCTTCCCACCTTGCCCATTTGGTGCAGGGAGGTAGTCCAGCCCACCCTGAAATTCACTGTGTTAGGTGGATGAGTTAACTGAAGGACTGTGTTTCAGGAATGGCACAGAAAGGACCTGAATTAAGGGAAGGACTAATGAATGGAGAGAACCATTTTGGAGGAATTGCCCTAGGGTATTATATAGGATGGGGCAACTGGGGGCTGGAGGATGTTCCTTTTCTTACCTTGCTTAGAAAACACTGTCCTTAAGAGTGTCAGTCATCATTCCTTCAACAATCATTCATTTCCTACCTCCCACTTGTGTATAAATTTGCAGATTTACACAGACCACCAGTGTGGTCATCCCAGTGAACTGAGTTTATTGTGAAACATACATGCAAAAAATCATTTTTTTCTCACCTACAACCAATGCAACATTTTTATTTTTCATACTTTGAGTTGAAGAATAAGGAGTTTAAGAAATAAATGCATACAGCAACATAACCCTGAATTATCACTCCAATACAAATACAGACCTCCCACTGCTCTCTCCTCAAAAAAAAAAAGAAAAAAAAAGGCAGTTATTCCAAGCAAAAGCAAAAATTGAGGCAACTTAAAATAGACAATTTTAAATGCTGGATTCCATCATTTCATAAAAGGTCATTCTAGTCCTTTGCTATTTATACCATAGATAGAGACATAGCAAATTATTGGCTGAATGGATTTGGGAAGACAGAAGCTGCTGCTTCTGACAAATGAAGATGATAATGCATCACTTGAGACTGAGTGGATGAAAGGTGTCGAAAAGTTGAACCCTTCAAAGATAAGACAGAGGAAGCTGCTAAATTAGCCCCTGACTAAATTACTAGCCATAACTGTACTCAAGCCAATTCTCTTTGCAACTGCCTTGTAATCTTTGTTGTGGCTTGAGAGAGAAAAATCCCCATTCCCAGCTCAAACCCTTTTTAAGGCATCTCAGCCCAACCCCCTCCTCCCAATAGCAACTCTTCATAGCCCCCTGCCCCTCCTCCAACAAATTCGAATCAAGGCAGGTATAGTTCTCAGCTTTACCACTGCTGTCAGAAGCACGGCTTACATTAAGGGTTTAGCAACAAAACCTTAGGCTTACTTCAGGCAAACATTCAAAAGCATTTAAGAGAAGCACAGAAAACAAAAGAAATAAGCAAAACCTGTCCTTACCCGCTTCTTAAAAAATTGGAAGGCTGAGCATTTCTTGACTGGGAATCCATTCATGTCTTTGTTTACCATTTTCCACCGTGGGGAATTCACAGTTATAGATCCAGGGTGGCACCCGCCTGGTTAGTGCATATCTGTTTCCCCGGTTTACCTCCTGGAGACAGTTAATGAAGACTGAGCGGGATGGAGAATCTAGCAGGGCTCAGTTCTTCACTCGCTCATTCTGCAGCACCAGCTACTGCAGCAACCTCTCCCCACTTTCAGTTGCCACCGGCAGCGGCTTTTCTCCTTCCATCATTGCTCCGAAACATATGCATCACCGCTGCAGGACCCTGGGGGCCGGACGGTGGGATACGGCCAATCTCCGGAGAGATGCTGTGGCTCCTACCGAGCGGGAGAAAGGTACCCCTCCCCGCCCCCAGCTACCTGGCTGCTCCTCGGCGGCCGGCGCGGGGAGCGAGTCGCTCTTCTCCAGGTGATGCGCTCCTGGAGGCTGCTTGAGAAAGGAGAGTTGTTTTTGATTGTGCAAGTTCCAGTGGGAGCTGTAGTTAAGCAGCTGAGAGAAGGAGTAAGAAAGAGCAGAAACCAGAGGGAGGGAGGGAGAGCCGCGCCAGAAAGGCAGAGGGAGAGAGAAAGCGAGGCTGGAAGAAGCAACGATTCATGAATATCTGAGCAGCGGATGGAGAGAAGGCACAGCCAGCTCAGGATGCGCTGAAGAGCGGTTGACTCCCCTTGGGAGGGCTACTTTAAATAGCTTCTTTTCTTTCTTTTCTCCTGTTAGGACCATTTAAATCCGAGTTTCATATAAATTGCACACTGGTTTTATTTTATGCTCATTGACATTCTTTTGAATCCTGTTTCTGAATAAAAGCTTCTCAACGGAAATGTAATCACATTTAATCTCGATCTGTCCAAACGTGGAAGAAAATGAAATAAAGTACAAGTGTAGGTATGACAATGGAAGATCTCTGACTATGTAGAAGCTCTTCTAGCCTCCCCTTCCCTACTTGTCATTAGATAGTGGGCAATGGTGAAGGTAATTGTGTCTTTTTCACTGAAAAAGCTTGTTAGAAAAAGGACACAATGAACATATACAAAGTATTTTATTACACACACCACACACACACACACACACACATGAGTTAATACTAAAAAGTATTACTGAATCCATTTAATGATGAGGGATGTTTGATAAATAAAAGAGTAAACCATTCTTCCTATTAGGTGAAACATTTCCCAAAAAATCCTAACTCATGTTATCCTTTGTACATTGAGCTCCTTTTAAAAAAGCCATTTAATTGTATGTGGCTTATTTTTCCATTTTTACTCTTTAATATTGATATTTTATGTGAATGATTTTAAAAATTAGTTTATAGCTAAAGCAAGAAAACAAAGAAAATAAACTTGGCATCTGACCTGGCAGAAAGCTACCAACATCGGTGTGTGGCTTTCTGCCATCACCTGACCTCACTGTGCCTTTCGGACACTGCCTCATCCATAAAATGGAGGCAGCTACTCATTCATTCATTCACTCACTCATTCATTATTTGCTATTTCATTCCATTAATAAATCTAACTGTGACAAGTGTCCTCAGGATGTGGAGCCTTTTCATAGTTATCACAAGGGAATATAATTGATAAATAAGTGAAAGGCACAATGCTAATTTGAAACTGATTATTACCTTGTTATATATAACACACCTAACATTGTTAAAATATTTACATGGCAGTCTCTGGTAAGAAGAGAAACATCACGTTAAATTGGGAAATAAATGCATAGGTTTCATTGAATTGGACTATAAATCTCTACAGTTGGGCCAGAGTTTTCGGGAATAAACACGAAATCCTGTTTGCTAAATGCCTTGAGGTTTCCAAAAAGAAAATGCAATGCAACTAAATGATGGCATGATAACCAAGGGAAAACAAACTACTCATTTTGGAGAGATATGTTAAGTTGTCCAAGATGCAAGTATATGTTATGTAATCTACAACATTGATAAGTTTCTGTGGTTCTTCTAAAGAGTTCATTTAAAATTATGGTAGTTCAAAGGGAATTATTTTGAGATGATGGAAATGTTCTCTATCATGATGATGGTGGTGGTTACATAACTATGCATTTGTCAAAACTTATCAAACTTTATATAGGAAAGGAGAAACTTTTGCTGCATGTAAATTATACCTCAATGGACCTCATTTTAAAAAATGATGGTCATTCAAGTTCTTTCTTGTTCCTCCCATTGCCGCTCCCCCAAAAGTGTTTTGACAGACATTTACTGAATTTGAGTGATACATAGGAGGGGATCGTTAAGCACTCTGCTAGGAAGGAGGTGCTAGGGGCTTTGCTTAATCCCACATTGGCCTAGCATGCATACTGGTTGATATCATTTGGCTGTGTCCCCACCAAAATCTCATCTTGAATTGTAGTTCCCATACTGAGTGATTTCTCATGAGATCTGATGGTTTTAAAAGGGGCTTTTCTCCCTTTTGCTCAGCACTTCCCCTTCCTGCCACCATGTGAAGAAGAACATGTTTGCTTCCCCTTCTGCTCTGACTGTAAGTTTCCTGAGGCCTTCCCAGCCATGCTGAATTGTGAGTCAATTAAACCTCTTTCCTGTATAAATTACCCATCTTAGTTATGTCTTTACTAGTAGTGTGAGAACGGACTAATACCCTGGTTTCATGTAGGATGTGTGTTCATTTGGGGTGAGGGGGATGGTTAATAGAGATTATGAGGGAGGAGGTGAAGACAAGCTAATTGCTACCCCTTCCCCTCACTCCATGCCACCTCTTGAAGATGCTGCCACTGTCACTTGGTCTATATTAGATCCTATGGAAGGTCCAGTGTATATAAGCATCACTAGTTTTTGTTGCCAAGGAACTCATAGTCTAGTAGAGAAATACATAGTGTGGTAGTGTGGTGAGAATAATATATACCGGAGTCCTCCCTTATCTGAGGTTTTACTTTCCACAGTTTCAGTTACCTAAGGTCAACCATGGTCTGAACATCAGTGAGTACAATACAGTATGATATTTTTAGAGACAGAGAGAGAGAGACCACAGTCACATCATTTTTATTATCATATATTTTAAAAATTATTCTATTATTGTTAGTCTCTTACTGTGCTTGATTTATAAATTAAACTTTATTATAGGTATGTATGTACAGGAAAAAAAGATAGTATATATGGAGTTTGGTACTATCTGAAGTTTCAGGCATCAATGGGGGGTCTTGGAATGTATCCCCTATGGATAAGAGGGTACTACTCTGTGTGTGTGTGTGTGTGTGTGTGTG
>NC_045438.1:33046206-33113284 GCF_002776525.5 Piliocolobus tephrosceles
GGATGATGTTAGTGCATGGCCTTAAAGAATGAGTAGGTCAGCCAGCTGAAGGAAGAGAAATATAGCGCAGGGATTCTGACTATATCTGACAGCCAATTATTTTGGACTAACTTTTGGTTGGTGCGATAACAGAGAAATGCATTAACTGCACTGTGTTGGTTACTCAGGGAAAGAAGGCATCTTTCATCTCACTCTGACCTCTATTTTCATAAATAAAGCTGCCCTCAGGTAAGCCCAGAGTGACTACTATTTACTAAATGTTACCTTTGACAGGTCCATTGTTAATACTTATAAGGGAGCACAGGCTCCTGATTATAATAAAAAAGAAAATAACTCTGGACTCTTGCAACATCCTGTTTATAAATCAAACTTAATTTAATTAATTAACTTACTTCTTGTTCCCATAAAACATGCTTACTTATTTTTGCAGCACCCGCATACAGTGGAGTGCCTGGGCCATGCTAGCACTCAACAAATGGTTTTCAAATGAATTAAACAAAAAAGCAAGTAGAGCTGACATCAGTGACCCTGGCACCAGACCGTTTGCAGGAATCATTAAATACCTTTAAGATTCTTCAGTCATTAAGCTCTCTCCCATGATAGCCGATATGCTGAGCTCAAGTAAGAGCAAACAACTTCAGTTCTCACCATTTCCTCTTTAAGCCTCAAAGACATTGTAGCCCTGGGATGACACTTCTTTTTAATGGAAAATCCCAATGTTAAAAAGAATCCCTTGGGCCAGGCACAGTGTCTCATGCCTATAATGCTAACACTTTGGGAGGCCAAGGCAGGAGGATCACCTGAGCCCAGGAGTTTGAGACCAGCCTGGCAACATAGCAAGGCCCCATCTCTACAAAATGAAAAAAAAATTAGATGGTGTGGTGATGCTTGCATGTGTCCAACTGTTCAGGAGGCTGAGGTGGAAGGATTGCTTGACCCTGGGAAGTTGAGGCTGCAGTGAGTCATGGTTGCTCCACTGCACTTTAGCCTGGGCAACAGAACAAGACTGTCTCAAGATAAATAAATAAATAAATAAATAAATAAATAAATAAATAAGCAAATAAATAAAAAGAATCCCTTGAACCTCTATTTGATTTTTTTGTGTGATATACCTACTTTTCCTCCCAACAATATTGCTTAGGCTGTCACACAAAGAATGAAATAAAGTAACTAGGTAGAACTAACTACCAATATGTACCTGGGGTGGAAAACACTGCTCTATTGATTTGGAACATTTTCTACCTCACTTTCATTCCCTAATTTTGCAAGCTTCAGGAAGTTCCCTCAACGCACTAAGCCTCAGTTTCTTCATCTGTAAAATAATAATAATAAAATGCTTTTTCACCTACCTCCTAAAGGAATTGTCAGTACCCAATTATATTTGAAAGGGCTTTGCAAAATAATAAATAACTCTACATTTTTTTGTTTCACTAAAGCAATAGACATATGCCACTGTAATACTTTTTAGAAAATCTATCTTCCCATAGACCATAGTGTTTTTGTGTGATACATTTAGTTGTTGAATGGAATTTAATTTTTTTCTATAGAACCCCAGAATACACAAAAGATAACAAACAATAAAGTATATGTTTAGTGACAAATGTCCCTAAGGAGAAAGGGATAAAAATACATCACCTCATGAGAAATGTTTTACATTCCTTTTTGGCCTGAGTGACTTGACAATATGCTTAAAACTCCAGTCACAGTGGTGGCGATGTATTTAATGAAGAATTAGGAAACCCTGCTGGGATTATGGGTTTATTTTTGTACATGCAAAAGACTCTTTTTTATTTTATTTTATTTTATTTTATTTTATTTTATTTTATTTTATTTTTTTTGAGAAAGGGTCTGTCTCTGTCACCCAGCCTGGAGTGCAGTGGTGTGATCACGACTTACTGCAGCCTCAACCTCCTGGGCTCAAGCAGTCCTTCCACCCCTGCCTCCTGAGTAGCTGTGACTACGGGTGCGCGTCACCATGCCCAGCTAATTTTTGTAGTTTTTGTAGAGATGGAGTTTCACCACGTTGCCCAGGCTAGTCTCAAACTCTTGAGCTCAAGCAATCTGCCTGCCTTGATCTCCTAAAGTTCTGGGATTATAGGTGTGAGCCACCAAGCCTGGCCAAAAGTCCCTTTTTAAAAAAAATAGAAATTTTTTGGTTTTACCAAATTAGATCTCTTTTCACTTAATTTATGCATATATCAGAGGAAATGTTACATTGTGAAAACCCTAAGACAGTTCATCATATAGTGTTCTTTGACAGAAATAATTATATAAAAACAAAAATAATCAAAAGGCCAGACATGGTGGTTCATACCTATAATCCCAGAATTTTGGGAGGCTGAGGTGGGAAGATTGCTTGAGATCAGGAGTTCAAGATTAGCCTGGGAAACATAGCGAGACCCTATCTCTACAAAAATGTTAAAAAATTAGTAAGACGTAATGATGTGTACCTGTCTTCCCAGCTACATAGGCAGCTGAAGCAGGAGGCTCGATTGAGCCCCAGGAGTTCAAGGATGCAGTGAGCTATGATCGTGTCACTGAACTGAACCCTACCCTGGGGACAGAGTGAGACTTCATCTGTTAAAAAAAAAAAAAAAAAACAGAATTGATTCATGGAATTTTGCAAAAAAGATGCAAGCTGCAAAGATTATGCTCCTTTTTGTCTATAAGAGACTAAATAAGCCTTAAGGTGTTCCATACTTGTGGTTTGTTTCCATTTTCACTATGTTAGCAAAAATAGTGCAATATATAGATATACAGTTTTCTTACAGAGTCAGCATTTATCAACTACTTTATTATTTTAATTGGCAAAAAGGTCAAGCAATATTTCCAGTGTTAATTGATTTGACACTTTATTGAATATGAAGTATGTTCTAGTCATTACACTTACAAGGAAAAGAACAAACCAGTGAAACAAACTGCATTTGTCTTGGCAAATTTCATCTTATGATACTATTTAATCCATATGTAAGGCATTCCATTTTTTCCAGAAATACGATTTTAGCCAGATCATCTAAAACTGGATTTTATTTATCTCTCTTACCTGAATCATTTTTGATGTAATTAGAAAATTTAGTTCCTCAGTTCAAGAGAAACTGTAGCAGCTGATTAAAAATGCATGCCACCTCCCTATATCTCTGTTACTCGCTTTTTACCTGGGCCCGCTCACCCACGCAGGCACCCACACACACACTCTCTCTCTCTTTTTTCCCTCCTTGGCTCTATATGATAAAATGGTGTCAAAGATGTTTATGACATAACCTTTTCTGACACAAAGCTATACAGAAATCCTCTCTTTCTTATGGCAATGTGACAACATGTAGCCCAAGGGGACAAATCAATTTGTTAGTAATTGCTCATTTGAATATTAGTGATAATTCATTCAACATCAACAACGAATTTTACAGCTTTCCCAGATTTCACATCTGCACAGGTATTTCTATTCCCTTGCTTAAATCATACAACGGATTTAGAACCTGCAAGGATTGTTTATTTTAAAGAAAATCTATTCCTTTGAACTCCCTTTTGGTCTGACCTTCCTTATTATAGTGATTTCTTGTCTCATCAGTCAGGGAATTTTCAGTGTTGCAGCAAGACTTTGTCATTGTGTAAATCAGCAAGACTTTATCATTGTGTAAATCTCACTGATAGAGACCTAGAAAACACACAGACATGCATTCTTATACAGAAACACACACATATAGGTACACATGCAGTTTGAATAGAGTGGGTCAGCAGAGCATTCTGCTAAGGTCATTATCATCCATGAATTGGACTGCCTTGTCAATGACCTTGAGAAATGAAGTAGAAAGTACAGATGGAGTGGATTTTATAGCCTTTTTGTAAGACGCATTTTTGGGGGTGTTATTAGTTACTCCTCTCTTTTTTCTTTCAACATTCAACCTTTGAGATTAGGTTCAAATAATCTCTTAACTGATAGGGCAGAAGGTTGTATTTTTAACTTGACTTGTCCAAAAGGTGTTCATCAGTTACTTCTCTATGTATAGCACAAATGAACCATGACGTGGGCGGGTTACTCCTGTCAACTGTCTCACCAGGCTGTGTACATGATGGAATAGGCTGTTGTGACTGGTATTGATTGGAAGAGGCTAGGGAGAAATTAGCAGCTGGAGTCCTGTTTTCTCCATTCTACAGGCATGATCTTTGGCTATCTCTCCATGTGCACCATGAAACAAAGAGCTGAGTCAATTTCTCTGCTAATTCTAATCAGCTGAGGCTTGCAGAGAAGGGAGCGTGAGCTGGGCAGATATGTCCAGTAGCAGCAGCCACCCCAGCAAAGAGACAAAGAACCACCCAGGAGCTTCACATCCTGTTATTCTAGAAAATGCTGTGCCTTAAGGTGAATTGGTTCCTGAATATGATTGGCTTCAATTTGAAACTCTCTCAAAGTCTACCTGAGGTTTTTCTGTTTTGTAAAATAAGCTTATTTAAATTGAGCACAATTTCATCTCATCTGGTCCACTTTGTTTTCAAGGGAACTTAGATACCCTAAATATGTATCAACTCAAAATTATTAGAGTGGTAATAAAGAGCATTAGAACTAATGGGATCTCTCCCCTCAGGTCAATATTGTTTAGTATAAATGTATTTGAATCCTAACTCTCCTGCTTACTAGCTGTGTGATCTTGAGCAAGCTAAAATAAACAAAATCACAAAATGCTTCCTAATAATTAGTTTGTTGTGAGAATTAAAGGGAATTTCAAAGGCATTTAATATACACACATATGTGAACTTATATGTCTATTCATATAGTTATGTGTGACAGTTTTAAAACATGGCTGTAAATTCTTTAATTCTGCTCCTATTGACAGGAGAAGTTTGTGTCTTCTCCCCTTGAATCTGTGTGGGCTTATCCACTTCAATTAATCCAGTACAGTGGAAGCGATGCTGTGTGACTTCTGAGGCCAGGTTATAAAAGGCCATGTTGTTTGTGCCTTATTCACTAAAACATTCTCACTTGGAGTCCTGAGCTACTATGTAAGAAGTCTGGCCATCCAGAGACCACCATGATGTGAGGAAGCCCAAGTCACATGAAGAGGTCAGGAGGAGATATTTGGTTGATGGGTTGGCGGTCTCTGCTGAATCCAACTTTTGAGTCATGCCAGCTCAGGCACCAGATATATGAGTAGAAAACCTTCCAATGATTCTAGCCCTGAAATATTTGAGTCATCCCAACTGTTTGAGATTTTTCACCTGGAGTTCCAGACTTTGTGAAGTAGAAATAGATTCTGTAAGCCTAATAACATGGTATTGTTTTATGTTACCAAGTTTGAGGCTGGACACGGCGGCTCACGCCTGTAATCCCAGCACTTTGGGAGGCCGAGGTGTGTGGATCACCTGAGCTCAAGAGTTCAAGACCAGACTGGACAACATGGTGAAACCATATCTCTACTAAAATTACAAAAATTAGCATGATGTGGTGGCAGGCGCCTGTAATCCCAGCTACTTGGGAGACTGAGGCAGGAGAATTGCTTGAACCTGGGAGGTGGAGGTTGCAGTGAGCCAAGATTAGGCCACTGCACTCCAGCCTGGGTGACAGGGAGAGATTCCATTTCAAAAAGAAAAAAAAAAAAAGTTTAAGGTAGTTCCTTACACAGATTATATCTATCCTATCTGTCTGTCTGTCTGTCTGTGTGTCTGTCTGTCTACCTATCCATTCATCTATATCTCCCCCATGCCCCATTCCTCATTCCTGAGAACATGGTTCATGCTCAACGCATGAGAGGATGCCAAAAGACATATTGGGTTAGTAAATGGCTAACAGTTTAGATTGAAAGCGTTCAAACTGAAATATACAATTGGTGAAGAAGCTGAGAGGTGCTGCAATATAATCTTTGAGTTTTATATCTTATTATTGTCTTAGTAAGCTTGCGCTACCATAACAAAATACTATAACCTGAATGGCTTAAAGAGCAGAAATTTATTTTCTTACAGTTTTTGGAGGCTAAAGTCCAATTTCAAGGTGTCAGCATGGTTGGCTTCTGGTAAGGGCTTTCTTCCTGGCTTGTATATGGCTGTCTTCTCACTGTGTCCTCACATGGCAGGGAGAGAGAGTGTTTCTTCTTGTAAGGGCACTAATCCTATCTTGAAGACCCCACCTTCAGGACCTCATCTAAGCCTAATTCTCTCTAAAAAGTTCTCATTTCTAGGTACCATCACATTTAGGGGTTGGGGCTTCAACACATGAATTTTAGGGGGACATAATTCAGTCCATAGCAGTCATTTTATCACATGGAACTATTTCTGGTACTAAGAAAGAGAGAGAGAGAGGAAGGAAGGAAAGAAGGAAGGAAGGAAGGAAGGAAGGAAAGAAGGAAGGAAGGAAGGAAGGAAGGAAGGAAGGGGAAGGGAAGGGGAGGAAAGAAATAGACTTCCCCATCTACCTTCTCCTGAGGTAACCAGTTTTATATATTTTGATATATAACCTTCCATTTCTTTCTCTATACTCATACAAAATAAAATGTTGTGGGGTTTTTTTGGGGTATTTTTTGTTTGTTTGTTTTGTTTTTGTTTTTGAGACAGGGTCTGGCTGTGTTACCCAGGCTGGAGTGCAGTAGTGCAATTACAGCTCACTGCAACCTTGGTCTCCCGGGCTCAAATAAGCATCCCACCTCAGCCTCTTGAGTAGCTGGGACCACAAGCGCACTCTACCATGATTAGCTAAATTTTGCATTTCGTGTAAAGAAGAGGTTTCACCATGTTGCCCAGGCTACTCTGAAACCCCTGGGCTCAAGTAATCCACCCACCTCAGCCTCCCAAAGTGCTAGGATTATAGGCGTGAGTCACTGTGCCCCGCAATAAAACGTTTTTTTCTTTAGAAAACATTAGGGTATGTTTTTAAGTGAATATTGTTATATTGCTTTTTCAGTAAGTAATAATTGGGAAAAGTTTTCAAAATCTCTGTCAACCCATGCGATATAGGGTCGATATAACTACGATACAAAAACTCCCATAAATGTATAAGAAAAAGACAGCTAGCTTAATAGAAACATGCTTAGGATATAAAAAGCAAATCAGTAAAGGCATAATGCAGAATAACAAAAATGTATGCAAATAAATATATGCAGAGATACTAAAATTCCTGGTGGTTAGGAAAATGCAATTTAAAATGGTGAGATACCATTTTTCACTTATTGGACTGGAAAATATTAAACAGTTATGCATTCAAAACAGGCAAAACTCTGCAGTATTTCTGCATATAGTTGGAGGTAGTAGAAATATTTTTGAAAATAATCACGCAATATTTTATAAAATTACAATGTGCCTATCCACTGACCTGGTAATTTTACTTTCAAGAATAAATTGAAAATATAAATATCAGTATGCATGACTCTATGTATAGGAATACTTACTCTAGGATTGGTTGAAACAGCAATAATTTGGGAAAATGGGGTCATGGTTTAACACATTGTATAACTATACTAAAGAATATCTTGCAGCTATTCAAAAATATAAATTTAAATATTTTCATAATATGTTGTCAACTTAAAAACATATCCTAATGTTGCCCAGACTGGTCTCAAAGTCTTGGGTGAAAGTGATCCTTCCACCTCAGGCTCCCAAAGTACTGGGGTTACAGAAGTGAGCCGCCATACCCAGCCTCATTTTTTTCCCCCAAGTTTCTATAATACATTTATCACAACAAGCATGTCTTACAGCAAAGTTGAAAAACATTTAACATCCTATAGCCTAGCTAGGCACCCAAATCGTCTCATTTTCACCAGGTATTTTACTTCCTCCCTTGAAAGCTTCTATTCATTCATCCTTGATTGTGTATTTCATAAATTTTAGGCACCATGCCTTGTGCTAGGAAAACTACAAAGAGCAGTATTTGACCACAGCCAGTATCTAGAATTGTAGAATGTAGCAGAACTGGAAGGAGCTTGAAGATATTCTCATCCAAACCCTTCATTCTATAGATGATGGAATTGAGGTCCACAGAGAGAGACTGACTTGCTCAAGGTTACATCATAGTGAATGACATTTCCATTCTGAATTTAGCCAATCATAGATACACATGAAATCTACACAAAATAAAATAGAAAATGTGATAAAATATACTCATGAATCCATAGAACAACCAGTGTTTGTTGGGAATTCAATTATTCCTTAGGCACTGAGTTCAGGACTAAGTGTCTATCACACTTCTTTAGGTTCTGACTAATTTTTCAGTGCTTATTTTTATAGTAGTCTATATACAAAATCTGGATTGTAGATTTTGTTTGTAGATTTAGTTTTGCATTGTAGAATTAGTTTTGCATTGTAGAAAAAGAGATTGTAGCTACTCTTTTTCGTGACTGTTCTTTTTCTTTTTCTTTTCCATTACTGATTGCAATATCAGTCAAGTAGCCTCTCCCTATAAAGTAACCTTCTTAATCAAGAGATAAACTTATTTAAACAGGATCTGCTAATGATTAGAAAAATTTGAATTTGCACCATAAGATTTTCATGAAACTTTCCATCAGTTCCTAAAGAGATCTACAAAAAATTGAACAAAAAATTTAAACTTTTCCATATGGAACCAGAAAAATAATTCCATATTCAGCATATTCTGGCTAGGTGTGGTGGCTCACGCCTGTAATCCCAGCACTTTGGGAGGCAGAGGTCAGGAGTTCAAGACCATACTGGCCAACATGGTGAAACCCTGTCTCTATTAAAAATACAAAAATTAGCTGGGCGTGGTGGTGTGCACCTGTAATCCCAGCTACTCAGGAGGCCAAGGAAGGAAAATCACTTGAACCGGGGAGACAGAGGTTGCAGTGAGCCAAGATCGCACCACTGCACTCCAGTCTGGAAGACAAAGCGAGACTCCGTCTCAAAAAATATATATATATATACAATAGCACTTTCTGAATAGAAGTTGGTTACTTTGGAAAGTTGTGGGAAACCCAGAACTGTTTGAATTGTGAAAAGTCAGATATTGTAAACAGTTAAGCCCATTGAAGTGACTGTGTTTCCTATGTGATTTCACTTCTCTTTTCACACTCTCTTGTCACTGACGTACAGACTTCATAATTGAACAGAAGCTATTGAATGGGGTGGGTGAAGACCAAATGTTCTTATAAAGTTCTTTTATTTATTTATCTGTATTTAAACATACTTATTGCTTATCTAGCCTATCACTTTGTAATACTTTTTAAATATTTAGTGTATGATTTTGCTAGAGAGTGCTGCTTAGTATTCCTTGTCAGCTTTAGTGGAAGAGAGTGCCAATATTTCAGCCTTTCTGAAAGGGTTTAAAGTGTATTTATGCTGGAATACTCTTATTTTTACCCAGTGTGTACCACTTTTATAATGAAATGGACTATTGAAAGGCTTTTAAAATGCAATATAAATTAATATTTTTGGGTTAGGCACGGTGACTCATGCCTGTAATCTCAGCATTTTCGGAGGCTGAGCCAGGCGGATCACGAGGTCAGAAGTTCGAGACCAGCATGGCCAACCTGGAGAAACCCTGTCTCTACTAAAAATACAAAAAATTAGCCTGGCGTGGTTGTGCATGCCTGTAGTCCCAGCTACTCGGGAGGCTGAAGCAGGAGAATCACTTGAACCCCGGAGGCAGAGGTTGCAGTAAGCTGAGATGATGCCACTGCACTTCATCCTGTGCAACAGAGCAAGCCCCGTCTCAAAAAGTAAATAAATAAATTAATTATGTAAATAAATTTATGTTTTCTTGCATTCGAGATAGTGCACAAACAACAAGTCTTCAGGAAAAAGGAAGGATGTCAACTAAAACTTTCTTCTGTTTTTAATGGTATATATGCTAAGCTGTATTTACTTAGTCTACTAGATGTATACCATTGATGTGTGGGTGAGGAAGGAGAAATAGTCTAAATTAAGGACATGAGAGTTTTACCTCTTTATCTCAAGGATTCAACATGCATATTTAAATAAACATGATAATAATAGTGAAATATCCTTTCCTCATGGCAGAGACACAGTTCTTTTTAACACAAAGAATAATTTCATTATTATTGGACTAGAGGCAATGTGGCCTAGTGGTGAAAAGTGATGATGTCTGGGGTCTGAATCTCTCTTCGCCAGAAGACAGCTATACTATGTGAATTGGGATGTTATTTGAGCCTTCCAAGCCTGTTTCCATCTATAAAGAGGAGATAATAGTTGTACCTACGTCTCTGAGTTGTTAGAATATTAAGATATAAGATATAGGAGCATCCGAGATGAAGCCAGCCGTGGACGAGATGTTCCCGGAGGGCCCCGGGCCTTACGTGGACCTGGACGAGGCAGGAGGCAGCACGAGGCTCTTGATGGACTTGGCAGCCAATGAAAAGGCCGTTCACGCAGACTTTTAAAATGATTTTGAAGATCTTTTTGATGATGATGACACCCAGTGAGATGACTTCTGGCTGCAGGTGGGGCCAGGCCCTTGGTACAGAGTTGCGGTGTGAGCCTGCACAGGACAGTTTCAGGTGGTTTTAAAGAACACGTGGAAATCCCTTGAATTTAGGACCTGGTTAACCAAGAAAGATAAGAATGTTCTTCACCACCTAGATGAGGCTGTTCATCTCCGAACATGACCAGGTTTTGTCCTCACTCCAACTAAAAGAAAGCAATGTCACGTGCAAAAAAAAAAAAAAGATATAAGATATATAAGTTGCCTAGCAGGGAGCATGGCACACTGGAGAAGATCAGTAAGGGTTGGCTATTGCTATTATTATTGCTCTTATTCTTACTTGAAAACATGCATAGAGGAAGTTCTCATTGAAACCAGTGACTTCAAAAGAGCACGCAGAGCTCGGCAGGCAGTAAGGGTTTTGAGCATCTGTTGGGTGCCAGGCAGTATTTTCATAGGGCAGTTGACCTAGTTTCCAGAGGAGTCTGAGGGTATTAACCTGGAGCAGCCATCTGCAAGTAAGAACTTACTTTAAGTCTTATGTTTTATCTTTTGAAAAATTCTTGGAAAGTTTGCAGTAGACTCCATAATGTATGCTCATAAGCATTGACATAGAATCATGTTCCCCCTTCACAGTGCATCCCAAGTCCTTAAGTATAACTTCTGCTCCTGGGGAGCCAAAACCTACTTATTCTGTAGCTTTTGGCACTCTCTCATTTATGCCAGATGGAGGAACACAAGTTGAAGATGAGAAAGGAGTCACATGTACAGGGCTGCAGGCAGGAGTTTAAGTTGGGTCTGGGGGTGACTCCATAAAAAAGATATTGAATGAAATATTCCAGTATTACCTACAACAGTAAGCACTATATTGCTAATTACTTTTAAGTCCCAGGCACTCACCTGGGTTAGGCACTCTATAAGCATTTTTTCATTACATTTTTACAACATCTTTGAGAACAAGCTGTTATTATCTGCATTTGTGGAGAATTTGCTGTGGAAAGATGGAAGTCCAGAGGCAGTGAGACCATTCAATATCCTGTTAATTGGTCCAGTTTTGATATGATGACCATTCAGTCCAAGAGGGTAGCAATACAAAAGTGAAAAAGCACACAGTTTACTTTGTCATTCAATAAACACTGGATGTGTGCTACATACCACATGCTGGTGAATAAGGTATTCTCCTTGCTTAAGAGTTAGACTGCAAGTCTGGCTGGCAATTTCAGGGCTATGTGATGAGTGTTGTGGTGGCAGTAAGCACAGAGTGTTTGGGAGCCCTGAGGAGGAAAAATCAGTTCAGCTTTGGGTATCCAGAGTGCTTTTCACAGACATGGAGAGATACTTTGAAGAATTAAATTAAATTAAATTATTATTATTATTATTATTTTCGTAGAGCCAGGGTCTTACTGTGTTGCCCAGACTGGACTCAAACTCCAGTGTTCAAGTAGTCCTCCAACCTCGGCCTCTGAAAGTACTGGGATTACAGGCATGTGTTTACCATGCCTGGCCAGTAACTGAATTTTTAACCCTAAATGCATATGTAGCATGGAAGCATACTGTTGTGGCTAAAAGTCAAGACTCTGGAGTCAGACTACACAGAATCAATTCCTGGCCCTGCTACTTACTAGCAATGTGATCTTGGTTAAGTTACTTAACTTTTGCCCCTGAGTTTCCTCATCTGCAAATGGAGATTAAAAAAGTACCTGCTTTATAGGGTTGTTTTGGAGACCGAAATGAGTTAATATATGAATTTTGAAACAATGCCAAGCCCATAATAAATTATATGCAATTATTTGCTTCTTGCTATGGGAAATTGAAAGAGAGAGCAGTTGTGAGTGCAAATATGCTAGACATTGTAGGAACTGATGCTACAATCACACTGATAAATTAATTGACACTTTTGAGGTTTTTCTCACTGTTATGGAACTCCCACTCTCGCCGCCAATGTCTAGGCTGGGTCAGCAACTTAAAGCTTGTCCAGCCTGACCAACATGGTGAAATCCCATCTCTACTAAAAATACAAAAATTAGCCGGGTGTGGTGTCAGGTGCCTGTAATCCCAGCTGCTCAGGAGGCTGAGGCAGTGGAATCACTTGAACCCGGGAGGCAGAGCTTGCAGTGAGCCAAGATCGTACCACTGCACTCCAGCCTGGGTGACAGAGCGAGACTCTGTCTCAAAAACAAAACAAAACAAAACAAAACAAAACAAAACAAAACAAAACAAAAGACAAAAGACTTGTTAAGGGCTGGATGGGTAAAGGAAATGAGTGAGACAGTTAGACGCTGTAAGAAACCGAGGTAAATGGGGACCTTTGAAAAGGGCGGCTGCAAATCAGCTCCAACCAAGTATTGCCTAATGGAATATTGGTCCAGAGATGCCAGATTCTCTATTTCAAGAGAAGTTGCAAAACCATATATTTACGTAAAATGTCCCAATTTTTAAAACTTTCAAAGCTATAAAAAAGTCATCTGGGGGCTAGATGGAGCCTTTTGAGTCCTCTTCTAGGCTCTCCATTGCCTCCGGGCATATCTAACAGCTTTTTCTTTTAAGTTCCCCACCAAAAATACAGCAGAAAGAAAGAAATTGTTAGGCTCTTGGGAGCCAATTTCAAGCAGGCTGTGGTTTTCTGAAGTCTCGGTCCCAGGTGGTTCAAAATGGGCAGCTTTGCTGTGTAGTGAAGCCTGGATGAGGGTTCCCTCTAGGCCTGGAAGTCTGTGTGTGTGTGTGTGTGTGTGTGTGTGTGTGTGTGTGTGTGTGTGTGTATCTGGTAATTGAACAGCATTTATCACACTTCAAGTGTCGTGGAACCATTCAGATCAGTTACACTTGTTAAATGACAATTTTTAGTTTCATTCAGATTCTTATTGTTTTATACTCAGATATATTCTACAACGTAAAAGAACCAAATTTAGCTAAAAAGCAAAGACAGTTATCACTAACTACTGCCAAATGCAACGTTAATTTTTTTTTTTTTTTTTTTTTTTTTTTTGAGACAGGTTCTTGCTCTGTTGCCCAGGCTGGAGTGCAGTGGCATAATTTCAGCTCAATGCAACCTCCGCTTCCCGGGTTCAAGCGATTCTTCTGCCTCAGCCTCCCGAGGAGCTGGGACTAAGGGTACGTGCCACCATACCCAGCTAAAAATGTGACATTTGAGATTATAATTTTAACCAACATTCATGGACATGGTAGTTTACCTCTGTAATTCCAGCACTTTGGGAGACCAAGGCAGGGCCATTACTTAAGGCCAGGAGTTGGAGACCAGCCTGGGCAACATGACAACATCCTATCTCTACAAAACAAAGAAACAAAATTAGTCGGGTAGTGTGTGCCTATAGTCCTAGCTACTTGGAAGGCTGAGGAAGCAGGATTGCTTGAGACCAGGAGTTCAAGGCTGCAGTAAGCTATGATCACGCCACTGCACTCAGCCTGGGCGACAAAGTGAGAGCCTGTCTCAAAACTTAAAATGAACAAAGTTCATTCAACAACTATTTTATGAGCATCAACCACACGCTGCTCTGTTTATGCTCTTTTATCAGCCCACCTTGTGACGATCAGTGTGAATATGCTGGGGTACATATTCAGTGAAGGCAAAGGGGGTCAGATGGGTTTGGAGGTACACTCATGCTAATGAGCTCCATGACTTTATCAAATGATCGAATCACCAAAGCCTCTCTTGGAAAATGAAACACCATGATTCACCATAATGCTATTACTATAAGACAGGGTAGGCCGGGCGTGGTGGCTCATACCTGTAATCCCAGCACTTCGGGAGGCCGAGGCGGGTGGATCACCTGAGGTCAGGAGTTCGAGACCAGCCTGGCCAGCGTGGTAAAACCCTGTCTCTACTAAAAATACAAAAAATTAGCCGAGCGTGGTGGCGCAAGCCTGTAGTCCTAGTTACTCTGGACGCTGAGGTACGAGAATTGCTTAAGCCCTGGAGGCAGAGGTTGCAGTGAGCCAAGATCATGCCATTGCACTCCAGCTTGGGCTAAAAGAGCAAAACTCCGTCTCAAGAAAAAAGACAGGGTCTCATTCTGTTGCCCAGGCTGAAGGGTAGACATAATCATAGCTCATTGCAGCCTCAAACTCCTGGGTTCTTGCTACCCTCTCTCCTCAGCCTCTGTAGTAGCTGGGACCATAGGTGTGTGCCACCACACAAAACTGTTTTTTGTTTGTTTGTTTCTTTTATTTTTAACTTTTTAAAAATGCTTGAATTGTTAGAGAATTTTGTTTTTTAATTTTTAATAGAGATGAGATCTTGCTATGTTGCCCAGGCTGGTCTTGAATTACTGGCTTCAAGTGATCCTCCTGCTTCAGCCTCTCAAACTGCTGGGATTATAGGCATGAGCCACCATGCAGGGCCTCTATTTTTCAAATATAGAATAAAATGAACCACCTAGAGGTTATTATATTTCCCCTGAGCTAAAAGGAAATTAACAACCAAAGGAGGCTGAGAATGTAATACTACTTCCTTCAATTTCTTCTTATTCCATTGGGCCCTTAAACTCCATCAACTGGAATTTACTGAAAAAAATCAGACTAAATAACAACATTTACTAATCAATACCCTAGTCTTTATCCTACCCAAATTTACATCTTAATAACTTTCTTGAAGACATACCATGTTTTACTTTTTTCAACCGTAACAAATTTAGCCTGCTGTCTATTCACTGGCTTGTGTACCAGCTCAGGAATTTAATTTATATTCTAATAAACAAAGTGCAACAGCAGATGTTAGACTGTGTGCTACTCATGGACCAAAACCCTCTACACCCAGTTAGCCACATCCAATTTGAGGATGCATGATTTATCTCTTTTGAAAATAAGTTGTACCATTCAGGGCAAACACACAAAGGAACAAAGGAAAAGAAATAACCTGACTGCCATTGTATCAAAATATATCATAGCACAGGCATTCTTCTTATTTTTCATTTAGTTCTTACCTATACGCAGTCTCTTCAAATCTTTTACATCTTGAGACTCAAACTGCATAATCTTCTGCTTCATGATTTAATTGAGTGGAAATCCTTTTCTTCAGTAATGGAGAGTTTTAGAGCACTACAACAAAATGCAAATGCCTTTAATATCATGCAATATGCTGTTTCCCCCGGGTGAGTATTAAGGCCTTTAATAGGAAAATTACACTAGAAAAGTTAATCTTTCAATGTTTATTTTGCTCAATATTATTCATAGTGCATACATTCAGTTATGCCACACATGAACGTTCTCAACATGAATGTAGATAATATAGACTACTGTATGGATTAAATGAGCTTAAATGTGTAAAGGATTTAGAACAGTATCTGGAACATAGTGAGTTGTCAAATCTTTTAATCATCACCATCAGGCTCGACACGGGGGCTCACACCTATTATCCCAGCACTTTGGGAGGCCGAGGTGGGAGGATCACTTGAGGCCAAGAGTTCAACACCAGCCTGGCTACTATAGTGAACCCCCGTCTCTACTAAAAATACAAAACTTAGCTGAGTTGGGTAGTGCATGCCTGTAATCCCAGCTACTCAGGAGGCTGAGGCAGGAGAATCACTTGAACCCAGGAGGCGGAGGTTGCAGTGAGCCAAGATCATGCCACTGCACTTCAGCCTGGGTGATAGGAATGAAACTCGGTCTCAAAAAAGCAAAATCATCATCAATGTAAACTTTCTTCTTGAACTTTGCCTCTTTATTTCTTTAGGTTGTGTAATTCCTACCTTGCATTTTGTATCTGGACCTCCAGAGATAGTACTCAGGCTTACTTCACATTGCATGCTTGTATCAAAACATCTAATGTATCCCATAAATAGATACACCTGTTATGGACCCAGAAAATTTTAAAAGAATAATAAAAACATTACAAAATAAAACAAAATGATATCAGGGTATGCTCAAAAGAAAAAAAAGAATAATATATAAATGTTAAAAAAAAAAAACAACAAATGTAATACTCAGGATAAGAAGGTACTTCTAAATATAAACTTTTGTGTAAGTTAGGGTTCTCCAAAGAAAGAGAACAAATAGGAGATAAACGTAGATACAGATATGAACATAAACATAGATACAGATTTATTATAAGGAATTGGCTCACCCAGTTATGGAGGCTGACAAGACTCAAGATCTATAGTTGGCAAACTGCAGACCTAGGAGAGCTGATGGTGGAGTTCCAGTCTGAATGCCAGCAGGTTCAAGACCCAGGAAGAGCCTGTTCCAGTTCAGTTCTTTTTAAAATTTTCTTTTTATATAGAGATAGGTTTTCACCATGTTGGCCAGACTGGTCTTGAACTCCTGGGCTCAAGTGATCCGCCTGCCTAGGCATCCCAAATTGCTCGAATTATGGGTGTGAGTCACTGCACCAGGGCCCCAGTTCGGTTCTGAAAACAGACAGGCAGGAGGAAATTCCCTCTTACTTCAGCCTTTTTTGTACTTTTCAGGCTGTCAGCTGCTTGAAGGAGGCCCACCCATGCTGGAGAGGGTAATATACCTTATTCAATCAGAGACACCTTCATGACACAGAATAATATTCTATCAAATGTCTATCACCCTGTGGCCTGGTCAAGTGACACATAAAATTAACTACCATGTATTCCATTTTGATTAGTTTTTCTCATCCCTTTGTCAGGTGTAACTCACAGATTCTTCCAGAATGGCGCTCAATAAATCAGCATATATTTACTATGTACAAGGCACAGTAGCTTCTAAAGTATTTTTAGAGATGTTCTTTGTTTTGAAGGAGTTGATAATATAGTTAGAAACACTAAACAAAAGCTGAATTAAAAATATGTTAAAAAGGAATAAACAAAAACGATAGCAAGGCCAGGGGTGATCAAGTACATGGAGACAAATGAATGTTGTAGATAAAGTGATTCCGTGGAGGAAACAATGGGCACATATTGGAGCAGAGTGAGCAGAACTCAAGGAAGAAATGGGTCTCAGAGTAAAGGGTGTGGATGATTTTATTAAGCATGGGCAATAACTATATTTTGAAATACTAATTTGTGCATTTTCTAGGTGTGCCATTTCCTCTTCCTGCAGCTACAGTGAAGCAGAAACAAAGGCTCATAGAAAACACTGTCCTGTCAGCTAATAGGGTTGCTTCTTAATAAAGTAATTTAAAAAGAAGAAGAAGAAAACACCGTCCTAAGCGGGAACCTTTTAGGGTTCATGGAGCAGAATCTACCTCACTGTTTAAATAAAATTGGGCCTGGCCAGGCATAGTAGCTCACGCCTGTAATTCCAGCACTTTGGGAGGCCGAGGTGGGAGGATTATCTGAGGTCAGGAGTTCAAGACCAGCCTGACCAACACGGAGAAATCCTGTCTCTAATAAAAATACAAAAAATTAGCCAGGCATGGTGGCACATGCCTGTAATCCCAGCTACTTGGGAGGTTGAGGCAGGAGAATCGCTTGAACCCGGAAGACAGAGGTTGCGGTGAGCTGAGATCGCTCCATTGCACTCTAGCTTGGGCAACAAGAGTGAAACTCCATCTCAAAAAAGAAAAAAACAAAAACAAAAAACAAACAAACGAACAAAAAACTGGGTCTGGAGAAGGGAGAGGAGAGGGTTGATGAGTCACTGAGACTGCAGAGGGGAGAGCTGGAGAGGGGTGGGGAGCAAAAGAGGTAGGCTCCACTTCCAAAACCAGGGAGCTGAGCAGAAGCAGATTTGGCACAGGTTTTGGTCTAATAAGGGCCTACAGGAGCCACTCTGATAACCTTTGAATAATGGCTCATTCTTTCCCCACCTACTCATTGCCTGTGATTGCTCACCATCTTTGGGTGCTAAACTCCTGCAAGTCCATAGTCTACCTCACCTCCATTAGAGTGAGGGAGTCACGAACATCGTATGAGGTGGAGTGGTGTCCTGCAGGAACCTCTGCTCAAAGTAAGACCCAATACAACCAATTGGGAATTCCCCTTTGAGTGAAGACATTGGTAGCCACATTGTCCCTGGGTACATACATACAGAAAGAACTAGTATCAAATATATTTAGAATGGGCTTTTTTTTTTTTTTTTTTTTTTTTTTTTTTGAGACAGAGTCTTGCTCTGTAGCCCAGGCTGGAGTGCGGTGGCACAATTTTGGCTTACTGCAACCACTTCCTCCCAGGTTCAAGAGATTCTCATGCCTCAGTCTCCCGAGTAGCTGGGACTATAGGTACGCACAACCATGCCCAGCTAATTTTTGTATTTTTAGTAGAGATCGGGTTTTGCCATGTTAGCCAGGCTGGTCTTGAACTCCTGACCTCAAGTGATCCACCCACGTCAGCCTCCCAAAATGCTGAGACTACAGGCGTGAGTCACCATGCCTTGCCAGAATGGCCCAATTTGAATAGTTCTTAAGTACATAAAAAGTGCTACTGATAATTGAACTGTTAACCCATCTGCAGAGTTTGGCCCAGCAGGGCAGATACTATGTTCAAACACATGTAAAGGCTTAAGATTGCATGTAGACACATCTTTGGTAACCACTTTAATCTCTTTTACCAAATCAGAAAATGCTATTCTTTAAAGATTTCCCCAAAAGATCATTATCATATGGCTGTCCTAGATAAGTGAAGAAATTACCGGGTAGTGATATGACCAACACAGAGATTCAGGATTGAAATGGTAGGGTTGGCTTGTATAGAGGATGGTTTAATAGCTGCCAACAAGCAGAGAAAGAAGAATTGAGAAATATGCTTGTCCTTTATTTGCTACTGGATCTGCAGTGTCAGATTCCAGCCAACTGAGAGAATTCCTGGCTTCAGTGATCATGCATCTATCCATTCATTCCATCAGTCTGTCCATCCATCCATCCATCCATCCACCCATCCATCTGTCCAACACATATTTACTGAATGACTACTAAGTATTAGGAATTCATCTATGAGCAGAAATTTAGTAGTGGGGAACAAAGACAAAAATCCCTGCTCTCATGGTGCTTATGGTTTAGTGAGGACAGCAAGATAAGAAACAAAATAAGCAGAGTAGATTATGAAGAAAAAGAAATTGAGATAGCAGCATGGGTAATGCTAGAGTTGGTGGAGAAGAGGCCCCTCTGGGAAGGTGACTTTGAGTGAAGGCCTGAAGGACCATGGCATGAGCCATGTGGATAACTGGGGAAAAGCTCCCACAGGGTGATGGCAGGGGCAAAGACCCTGAGCTACTTTATGGCACATAAAGGCTGATCGATTTGTAACAGCAAATGACACATGATGAGCCTTTGATTAAGGTAAATATATATCCCCTCTGTGTTTAAGACTATTTTCCACCAGAAGATGCGTAAGCTAAATATTGACCTAATTTTTTCTATGTAGTATTATGTTCTTCTTTGAAAATAGAGTACTACGTCATTCCGATCTGATTGGCAGTTTCTCTAATACTGTAAAGGGATGTGCCAACTGGCACCTAGGAAGTTGGTGGTGAAGCAGTGACTACAATTTGTGATTGCCTATTGACAAATGTAAGCAGAAATTGTCATGACCTGACCTCCTGCTGATGTAAATCCTTAATTACCAAGAGTGTCAAGAAAACTCTTTTCAGTGTCCAGCACCCCTTCTAATGCCCCTTATTAAATATACATAGCTTTGCAATCTTCCATGGGGTCAACATTCAGCATGCCTTGACTTTTAACTGGCACCATTAATCAGAGTGATGCTAATCCAGGAAGAACAGCTATCACATTAGGGCGAGTGATAGGAACCAACCATGTTGTTTCATGGATGAAGGTGACATTTTCTATGCAGGGTTTAGTCATTCCTTATGCACTTCACTTCCTGCAAAGGTCTCATGAGACCAGTAGCTCATTTCGCAAGAGCTATCTTCAAACTCTTTCCTCAGCCTCACTCTTATTACTACAGTACAATAACGGCTGGGCCTTCAACTAAGTGGATGTTTGAGATCTTCATATATCTAAGGCATTATGTCATACTTCACAGCAAGAGACAGTAAGTCTTCATTTAAGGCCAAATTTCTGGTGTTAGTGGAGAATTCGGTTTGAATGCTTTTATTGATGGAGCTAAAATTGCAAACATATTTTATTTTATTTTATTTTATTTATTAATAGACAAGGTCTTGCTCTGTCACCCAGGCTGGAGTGCAGTGGCAGTATTATAACTCACATAGCATGGAACTCCTGGACCCCCACGTAGCTGGGATTACGGGTGCAAACCATCGTGCCTGGCTTAAAATTGCAAACACATTTGTCTTATCATATTTTTAGACTGTACTTTAGAGCAAACTAGGATAGAAACGAAGGCAAAACTCAGCCATCTTTACAGTGAGCCAACTTAGGGGCCTATCAGACTCTTCAGTTGGTAGTGCAAGTATTGATTTGTTTTTCTAAGACCAGCAGAGAGCAGGCACAAAAGAACCAGCGGGTAGGCAAGTGTAGGAGCAAAACTGCAAATTTATTTTTGGTCACTTAAGGTGTGGGGGAGAAGTCTGTGGGCCTCCGGCAAAGGAGGCCGGCAGAGTTCCCCGGTGGGGCTCTCGGACGGACTTCCCACAGTCTGGACATCCCGACAGGAGTGGGCTGTGAGAAGGCCGCTGGCTCACTGGCCAAGAGCGGCTTTTCTAGGAGTGGGAGGGCAATAGGCGGGGCACGGGCCTGTCCGGGGCGTTCCGCAGGTGCGACCAGGTAAATCTTGGTCTCTTCGGATTGACGTCACCTGGCGCATGCCCAGTTGATCTGCACCTTCCCGGGCGCTGGCTGCATTTTCGCGCGCCCGGGAAGAGTTGGTGGTGAAGAAGAACCCGGAAGTGCACCATCTTGCCTCCGTTCGTCCAAACAAGTATCAGTGAGTGATTTTATAATTTCTTTCTTTTCTTTTCTTTCCTTTTCTTTTTTTTTTTTTTGAGACAGAGTCTTGCTCTGTCCCACAGGCTGGAGGGCAGTGGCACCATTTTAGCTCACTGCAACCTCTGCCTCCCAGGTTCAAGTAATTCTCCTGCCTCAGCCTGCTGGGATTCAGGCGTGTAGCTGGGATTGCAGGCATGAGCCACCACGCCCGGCCTGATTTTTGTATTTTTAGCAGAGACAGGGTTTCACCAAGTTGGCCAGGCTGGTCTCAAACTCCTGGCCTCAAGTGATCTGCACACCTTGGCCTCCCCAAGTGCTGGGATCACAGGCATGAGCGGCTGCATCCGACCTGATTTTATAATTTATTTCTTATGGTGCCTGGCGTATTTATGAAAAACTTGCCTTATGTAAATCACACTTCTGGTCCTTCAAGGATTCTCTTCCTATCTGTCCCTTCCCTTTTTCCCCAGGAGTGAAGCATTTCTATGTGTTTGTGTGTCTGCACATGTGCAAGAGAGAGAGAGAGCAAGACAGAGAGAGAGAAAACGGGTAGACAGAGTTCTGAATCAAGACAAGACATGGGTTTCTGCCCCCACCCCACTACATGGTTACTGGCCGTGCCCCTCTCCAGCCTTCACTTTGTCTCTCTGTCTCAATTTGCTCATCAGTAAGGGGAGGATGCCTTTTTCTTAATAGGGGTGTTGTGGGGATAAAACGAGCTGACAGATGTGAAAAACTTAAAAGCTATAATGATTAGTGCAGCTTTAATACATCGCTCATCACCTGTGCAGGTCTGGAATCAGCTCCTCCAGGTGTTACCCCAGGATGGCTATGCACTACCTTTGGGAAAATCATTTCAAAAATTGTTTCAGTTACTCCGCCTGTGCAAGGAGGGTACGTATTATGCAAATGTGCAGCAATTGTCTGATCACAGCTCACTAAATAGTAGTATGACGATTTACAGGGGATGTGGAAAGTATGCCAGGTTTGAAAACATCAGAGATCCAGAAACCCAGCCTCAAGCTGTGCAGAGAGCCTGGGACTAGCCCAATGGTGTCATAGCCTCCTGTCCCCAGGGGCTGCAGCTGAACCTTGAGGGGGACCCTGCCCTTTCCTGGCCGGGGTGTGGACACATTGGCCTTGGGCCGGCCCTCTTAGGGCAGGCGCCAGGGTGGGGCTGGAGCAAGCCTTCTTGGAGAACCCCTCCCTTGGAAATGAATTCCGGTGCCTAACTGCAGATTTCATTCATCTTAACAAAGGACTACTCCTATTCAGTTTGATTAAAATAGAATACAGACTTCTTCGGAACTATCAACATACATACTTGCCACACATTCGCATACATGAGAAAGGAGTTAGGATTTGTAGTGCAGTGCCTGGAAAGCATGCCCTTCGCCCAGGTGTTTCATATCAGGCCTGCTCTCTGTCAAAACAGCTTTCACAATGAGAGACTAGTGCACATCATAGGAAATTTTCTTAAGCCAAGACATTTCCTTTTTCCAATCTGTACAAATTTATTGGATGCACTTAAAGAGCATTTGGCAAAAACTTTTTAAATTATTATCTCTTAGTAAATCAATCATCAGTCACTTATTGAAAGTAAGTATTGACGCTTATTGAAAGTGTCTGCTGGTAGTCAAGCGAGGGCTAGATTATACCAAAATAAGTATATTTGAGCAAATATTTATTGTAATAGGCACTGTGCTTGTCATTAATGAAATGAAGACATGGATCCTGTCCTCTAAAAGCTTAGAGAGTGTTTCAGAACGGAGTAGGTGGGGCATAGCAAATAAATGTTTTCAACACATAAATGTTGTGCTGGTGAAAAAGCAGAGCCAGTGGGAACCAGAGAGGAGCTTCCAAATCTGGAAGTTCAGAAAAGCCTGCCCTGGGGCTTGGGTTGAGTCTCAGAGGATGAATGGGAGTTGGCAAGCAAAATTGACGGAAGGGTGGGGAAGAGTTCTGTGGTTGGGTGAATAGGAAAGACAACGTCACAGAGACGTGAAATGACATTATGCCTGCAAATAAATACACAAGGAAAGTCTGAGGCAGACTATGGAGGAAGACGAGCTGGGAGAGAAAGGTAGGCAAAATTAGGCCCCAGAAGGCCTCTATGCCATGCTAAGAAATGTGGACTTTGGGCCTATTGGTGGTTGGAAAAGGCTGAGAGAGTGACTTTGAACATAGCCTCGCCCCTTGGCTGGGCATGGTGGCTCTCGCCTGTAGTCCCAGCACTTTGGGAGGCCAAGGAGGACAGATCACTTCAGGCCGGGAGTTCAAGACCAGCCTGGGCAACGTAGCAAGACTCCCATCTCAAAATTTTAAAAATTATAAAAATAAACATAAAAATATAAAAAATGAACATATCCCTATCCCCAGAGGATCTAGGGATTATTGAGATAAAGCCCATTAGGCCCTTAAGTGTAAAGGAGTGTATATCAGAAAGGCCAACACCTGGGAAGGTTGCATTGACCTTAACAGCTGACAAATGGTAGCTTCTGCTTGCAAATATTGCTTACATACAATGTTTGCTAGTAATCATTCACTGAAAAAGTTTTAAAATATATTTTTTCACTTTAAAAAAATTTATTTGTTTTTTGAGACAGGGTCTCACTCTGTTACCCAGGCTGGAGTGCAGTGGTATGATCTCAGCTTACTGCAACCTCCACCTTCTGGGTTCAAGTGATTCTCCTGCCTCAGCCTCCCGAGTAGCTGGGATTACAGGCATGTGCCACCATGTCTGGCTCATTTTTTTGTATTTTTAGTAGAGATAGGGTTTCACCATATTGACTAGGCTGGTCTTGAACTCCTGACCTTAAATGAACTGCCCACCTCGGCCTCCCAAAGTGCTGGGATTATAGGTGTGAGCCACAGCACCCAGCCTTTACATTTAATTTTAGTTTTTAATTTTTATTTCTTTTTTGATGGATGGGGTCTTGGGCACTGTCACTCAGGCTGGAGTGCAGTGGTGAAATCATGGCCCACTGCAGCCTTGACCTGCTGGGCTCCTGAGCAGCTAGGACTATGGGTGCACGCCACCACACCTGGCTAATTTTTAAAATTTTTTGTAGAGATAGGGTCTCACTATGTTGCCCAGGCTTGTTTCAAACTCTTGGCCTCAGGTGATCCTCCTGCCTCAGCTTCCTAAAGTGCTGGGATTACAGGCATTAGCCACTGTGCTTGGCTAACTACTAACCTTTCTTCTCCAGATTCCAACTCCACATTGTTTTTTTTTTTTTAGTTTTTGAGACAAGGTCTCATTCTGTCACCCAGGCTGGAGTGCAGTAGTGCAATCTGGCTCACTACAACCTCTGCCTCTAGTACTCAAGTGATATTCCCACTTTGGCCTCCGGAGTATTTAGGACTACAGGTGTGCATCACCACACCCGGCTTTTTTTTTTTTTTTTTTTTGGTAGAGACAGGGTTTTGCCATGTTGCTCAGGCTGGTCTTGAACTGCCAGGCTCAAGCTATCTGCTCGCCTCAGCCTTCCAAAGTGCTGGGATTGCAGGCATAACCCACTGTGCCCAGCCCAACTTCACATTTTTATGTTACTGGGTTAGATTACTTTAATGCAGTGCTGTCTAACTTTTAAATTTTCATGTTAGAAATGATAAGCTGGGTGTGGTGGCGCATCCCTGTAGTCTCAGCTACTCAGGAGGCTGAGGCAGGAGGATTACTTGAGCCAGGGGTGCAAGGCCAACCTGGGCAACATTAACATAGTGAAACTCCATCTCTAATTTAATAAAAATAAAAATAAAAATGATAGCTCAGACTAGGATAAAAAGATAAAACTGCTCTCAGCCACAGGGAAGCACATCTTTTACATACAGGCTTTTCTCTGGACTTCAAGCAGAAGAACTGATGGAAGACATCTCCGTATTTTGCCACAGGTACAAGCTACATAAGGTGGAACCTATGATGGGAAACTTTGTTTTAATTTTTCTTCCAAAATCCTCTTATTCTCCAACTCAAATTTTCAATAACTCAAAATTTCGATAGGCTGGGCGAGGTGGCTCACGCCTGTAATCTCAGCACTTTGGGAGGCCGAGGTGGGCGGATCACCTGAGGTTGGGAGTTCAAGACCAGCCTGACCAAAATGGTGAAATCCCATCTCTACTAAAAATACAAAATTAGCTGGGTGTGGTGGCACATGCCTGTAATCCCAGCTACTCAGCAGGCTGAGGCAGGAGAATCCCTTGAACCCAAGAAGTGGAGGTTATAGTGAGCCGAGATGGCACCATTGTACTCCAGCCTGGGCAACAAGAGTGAAACTCCATCTCAAAATGAAGTTTTTTTTCAATAGATAAGCATGCATTTTGTTTCAACAACTATGGCAAGGCATTGGGCTGGGTATCAGAGATGCAATAGAGAGCAAGACAATAAATTTGGTTCACGCCTTCCAGGAGGATAAAGACCAGTGATGACAATGCTTGGGGAACGAGGTGGACTCGGTAAAGTAAATGGGAATTGCACTAGGGCATACCAAGCACCCTGAGGGAGCACTATATTTGGGAGCATATAATGAGTGCAATCCTAGACTGGGTGTCAGAACAGGCTTCCCTACAGGAACTGATATTTAAGCTGAGAGCTGGAGGATATGTAAGACTGAGCCAAGCAAGCAGAAGGAGGAAGCGTGTTCCAGGCAGACGGACAGCGTGAGTGAGTCCCAAAGACAAGTGGGAATGGGGCACGTTCCAAGAATTCAAAGGAACTCCTGTGGCTGGAGAAGAGTGTAAGGGAGAGGCACACTTGGAGGCGAGGCCAGGGAGAAAGGCAGGTCAGTGAGGGAGGGCATTGGCAGTCACGTGATGCAGCCCTTTGCGTGCTGTTATGACGACGTGGGACTTCAAAATTCTTTCCTTATTTTATACTCTAGGACAGCCACTGTCAGAGAGGTTAACTGGCTTTCCTAAAATCAACTATCAGGCTGGTAATTGTGGCTTATCCCTGTAATGTCTGTAATCCCAACACTTTGGGAGGCTGAGGCAGGAGGATGGCTTGAGGCCAGGAGTTTGAGAACAGCATTGGCAACCTAGGGAGGTCCTGTGTCTACAAAAAATAAAAAAAATTAGCCAGGTGTAGTGGCATACAGGTGTAGTCCCAGCTGCTCGGGAGGCTGAGGTGGGAGGATCACTTGAGGCTGGGAGGTTAAGGCTGCAGTGAGCTGTAATTGCACCACTGCATTCCAGCCTGGGGCAACAGAGTGAGACTCTGTCTCAAAAATAAGCAAAAAAATCAAAAATCAAATGTCTACAGATTGACGGGCCACTGTGTCTTCCTTGGGTTTCCCCAGAGCAGATCATGACACAAGGATTCAATTATTTGGGGGATTAGCTTAGGAAATGCCAGCAAGAAAAGGGCACAAGAAACCCAGGTCCTGTTTAGTTCTGGGTTGAAGGCCACGATAGGGGTGGGGTGGGGATGTTCATTCTCTGGCACTTTCAATCTGCTGCCTGGGTGGGCACACTAGGTCCAGAGACAGCTCTCAGGTGAAGGAATGCAGATGTGGAGAGTGGTCTGCATGCACTGAGTGGCGAGGGCAAGGGGACATGGGTCGGGTACTGACTTATCTGCTGCACAGTTCTATGGCCCTGATTCTGAGCCCCTACACCACACTACACTGCCTGGATTTGACTTGAATTCCACCTGACTAGCAGGTGAAAGATGCTCACTTGGTGGTGGATAGATCTAGAAAAGTCACAGAACATTGTAGAACTCTGTGCTGAGGCCCCAGCAATACCTCAGTCTCTAGGCCTATGTCTCCTTAGTCACAGCATGCACTTCCCGTAATTGTTTCCTTCGGAGTCTTCCTTCCATTTTGAAGGAAGCCTATTGCCATTTTGAGCAGCCTATTAATTTGGAAGTGTCAAGTTTAACTAGGGAAATAAATGAGACTCCTCAAAATGAGAACTTAGTGAGGCATGAGGTAGTGAACAAGGTCAAGTGCTTAGCTTAAAACAGTTGGATTAATTAGGATAAAGTCTTTGGGCTTGGGATTTGGGGGGTTTTGTGACTCATGCAATTTTTCCAGAAATGAATGGGTCATATGTTTTGGGAATCTGATATTTAATGAGTAGTTTTTGGGGTAAAAAAGTTCACAGTAAGTTTATCTTAGCAATAATTGTCCTTGGGGAGATTTTGTGGAGCAAGAGAAAAAGAGATGTTGGTTCTCCTTTTCTTCCTAGCTTTTTGCCCTCATCAAACATTTGTAGCTGGAGGCACTGTGAATTTAAATATCAACATCATGGTTCAGGTGCTCAAGGATTTCATAGTCTATGAGAAGACAGACACACAGATAAATGCACACTAGCTCACAAGCCGTGGGACCCTGAGGCAATCTGTCAGCCTCTCCTGGCTCTGTTTCCTCTGGAAGGGCCTTGATGGACAAGTTCAGTGCTTCTCAACCTTGGCTGCTCATTGAAAGTACTTAGGGAGCTTAGAAAGAACACCAATGCCCCAGCTCTGGAGTAAGGCCCAGGCACTGGTATTTTTTTAAAGGTTTTGCTAACTCTGAAAGTCCTTCTCCCAGTCTCCCCCAACCCACCCAGAGAGCTTGTGCTCTGTTTAACTCAACAGAAGACAGGAGGTAGGAGGTGAAAATCACATTCCCTCTTCTTGGTCTGGTGAACACGTAGCATGAGCGCAGTGGAGCTCTGCGTTAGGTGGCCATATGCCAGCTGCCTCCTGGACTCCGAGTGACTAGCTCACCTCAATAGAACACATAGAACACTCATTCCTGAAATAACAGGTGCCCACATTTTTCTTCCTCGGGAGACACATTCATGGAGCCAACAACTAATTATCATACCAAGAAAACAAAAACTGTGAGGGAGAGCAGAGGCGGGCTGGCAGCACCCTTGAGTTGTACAAACCGTGACTCACTGGTGTTCAAGGCTGAAGCATCTCCGTAGCATCTCTCTGAGAAGTATCCCGTGGTAATTTTGCAAAGGAAAGAAGGCAACGTGCTTTGCCATGAGCCTGAACGGAAGGAGAGCTCTTCTCCAATCTCCTGCATCCTCTGGTTGGCTTCAGACCACACCTCCCATTGAACTTTCCGTAGAGGGAATAGAGAACACTTGGCTTCCACATCCCTGTTCTGGCGTGTTCACTACACTAACAACCTCTTCTGTTACATACAAGGCAATTAAAGGATGAGCTTAGAAGCTGGCACCTTTCCTTTAAAGTAAAAGGCAGCTTATGTTTTGCTAGTGACAGTCTCTTGTAAAAATAACTCTCTTATTAGTGATGACACAAGAGCCACTGAAACCGTCTATGCTCACAGTTAGCTTGGAGCCTGCCCCATGCCCTTCTGAGGCCCTTTCTCCAATACATGCTGACAAAATCCGCTCCCTGTGAGCCAACATCCACATGATGACCTCACCTTGAATGAGTCTACGAGTCTCTGAAGGCTGACTGATTGTTCAGAACACGCTGAGGGGATGAGCTGGAGGCATGTAAAAATTGCTTGTACTTTTCCTTGCTGGCTGTAAAGCCAGCATTGCTCTATCTGATGACGTGTCTACAAAAAGCCACAAGAACTCCATTATTGTTGTTGTTTGTTTTCTTTTTTGGCTGATACATTTTCTATTTCATCTCCTGCAGCAGGTCTTGTTTGAGAGAACTTTGGAATGTGTAGTGATCACTAAGAGCATGGAATTGAATTAGCTGATTGATTACAAAGGGAGAGCCTCAATTTAAAAGATAGAGGCCCAGACCAGGCAAAGTGGATCATTCCTGTAATCCCAGCAGTTTGGGAGGCTGAGGCAGGAGGATCGCTTGGGCCCAGGAGTTTGAGACAAGCCTGGGCAACATAGTGAGGCCTTATCTCTACTAAAGATCAAAAAGTTACCTGGGCATGGTGGCACACGCCTGTGGTCCTATCTGCTTGGGAGGCTGAGGTGGGAGGATCACTCGAGTTCAGAAAGTCGAAGCTGCAGTGAGCTGTGATCATGCCCACTGCACTCCAGCCTAAGCAACAGAGTGAGACCCTGTCAAAAAAAAAAAAAAAAAAAAAGGGTTAAGCACTGAGGCCTATATCTGCCCAGTGAAGATCTGGTGGGGTGAAAACTTGGAATGAGGCCAGGCACAGTGCTCATGCCTGTAATCCCAGCACTCTGGGAGACTGAGTGGATCACTTGAGGTCAGGAGTTCGAGACCAGCCTGGTAAGGTGAAACCCGGTCTCTACTAAAAATACAAAAATTAGCCAGGTATGGTGGCAGTCACCCATAATCCCAGCTACTTGGGAGACTGAGGCAGGAGAATCTCTTGAACCTAAGAGACAGAGGTTGCAGTGTCTGAAATAAAGTCACTGCATTCCAGCCTGGGCAACAGAATGAGACTCCATCTCAAAAAAAAAAAAAAAAAAGAAACAACTTGGAATGACACAACCCCATGAAACTATCTTCATAATCTGTGGTGTGGGCAGGCACCAATGGCATTAAAATATGAGAAATGAGTTTTCCAATTAGACAGTGTTTTCCATTTAAATTGTATTATTGTTATATTTGAAAAGTAATGGATGCCTCATGGAAAAATATAGGAAACATAAGAAGAAGATTTTGAAAATCATTATATGCCTATACAAAGTAATAAGTGTTACAGCTTATATTTTCTTCTAGTCTTTTTTCTTTGTGTTGCTTTTTGGTAACATACTGTTTATATGTATGATATGTAATATTTAGCAGGCACAAAAATCTGCTTGGGACTTTAATATTTTCATCTTTATACTAGGAATAATAATAGTATTACTATATAGCATAATATGGTATATAATATAATTATAGTATATATCTGAGTAATAGTACTACATATATAGTCTATATACTATTATATACAATAATAGCACAAATTATGTATGTGCATTCTCCTCTGTTTACTCAATGTGCATTTTTCTATCTTAGGATACACTTACTACAAAACATTTTTTTGCAATGACCACCAAATATTCCACTGTCATTATTTTTAATAAGAATTTTCCATACTTTATTCTATAAAGCTGAGTAGAATTTTTTTTTTCTGGCCAGATATTCTAACCAAAATATTGTGAAATAAAACAGAGGTCCTTTTCCATTTTATACATAGAGTCATTGAGAATAAAAAATGAACATAATAATAAAGCTAAGGTCCTTTTGAATGAGTTACCAAATAAAATATAGACTCTCCAGTTAAATTTGAATTTCAGATAAATAGCAAGAATTTAAAAAAATGTAAGTATGTCCTAAACATTCCTTGGGATACATATTTTATACCAAAATATTATTTGTCATTTGTCTGAAATTCAAATTTAACTGGGCCTATGTTTTTATTTGCTAAATCTGCAACCCTATGAGTGAGATGAGGAAAAGGGAGGGGACCTGTTTACTTTGCCTAATTGTTACTAATCTTTTCAAAAAAGAAAGTAATTTTAACTTTTTATTAATAATCTACCATTTGGTAACAGCTAAGCAGAAAATAAAAGTGAAAAAATAAATAAGAAAGAAGGAAAGAAAAGGTAAACAGACATAAGGTATTTACAGTCTCGAAAAATAAATAGAAGTGATATTATACCTAACCAAAATTATTTTAAAAGTATATAACAGACTGGGCATGGTGGCTTATGCCAGTAATCCTCGCACTTTGGGAGGCTGAGACAGGTGGATCACTTGAGGTCAGGAGTTCGAGACCAGCCTGGCCAACATGGTAAAATCCTCTCTCTACTAAAAATACAAAAATTAGCCAAGTGTGGGGGCTCACATCTGTAATCCTAGCTACTTGGGAGGCTGAGGCAGAAGAATCACTTGAACCCAGGGGGCAGAGGTTGCAGTGAGCAGAGACCTCGCCAGTGCGCTCCAGCCTGGGTGACAGAGTGAGACTCTCAAAAATAAACAAATAAATAAATAAAATAAAGGTATATAACAAAGAAAGACATTTATGAATCGCTATTAGTTTTACGTTTTGAAAGCACTACAGGAAATTCATTCTGGTTTTTCAGATAATCATCAACACTGTGTTTTATACTTTTGGCTTTTCAGATAGAATACGATTATGTGGCAGCTCATAGCTGAAATGACTCTTGTGGAATTCAGCTGAGGATTCAGCCAATGGCCAAACCATTTGTTGCCAATTTCAGGAGTAATGGTACTAATTGTTGAAGAATGGAGACTTTCTCCGTAGGCTCTACCTGCAGAGGCCTCTCCCAATCATTGTAGACTAGTGGGGTTCTGATGAGAAGTTTCCCTTAGGGCCTTACACAAGAACATTATGAAACCTCTGCTTTCTTGAAGAACCTAACAATTATCTGTAAGTCTAAGAGTCATTTGCTGATAGTCAGTGGATGCTCCAGGTTTTGTATACTCTGTTGAAGGGACTTAGAGCTGCTGGTGGCGGGGGCTCAGAACTTTGTCTTGAAGCTGCCCCTGAAGCGCAAGCACAATAGCTTTATTTAGAAGAAATGATTACTTGGGGCAGCTGAAGAAGCAAGCAAAAAGAGGTTGGAGCTGGTGGCAGCCTAAAACCTCCTGCTTCCACACCATGTCAGTGCTGCTGATTGTGTTTGGGGGAATAAAAGACATCATATAGCAATTGGTGCAGGGCATGAAGGATCAGAAGACAGGCTAGTGCTCTTACATATGACTTAGAAGACTAAAAAAATACTGGTGAGAGACAGTTCTAACTAGACGATAAAAGCTACACGCTATCAGCATAGTTTCTTCCATTTTGTTTTTCACCCAGAGCCATCCCTCCAAAATGCAAGTCTGACTATAGCTCTTCTGAAAGCCACTTCCTGGCCTCCCACTGCCTGCTGAATCAAGGTTGGACATGAGAATTAGTGTGACACAGGGGACCCTGGCCAGCTTCTGGCCCTCCAGCTGCACCTGCTACCATTATCCCAGGCATCTCTTTGCTGCCTGTTGTTGCTTTCCCATCCAACTTGTCAGTAACACTGACTTGAAGTTTATAGGACAAGATACTATTTCATGCCTCTTTTACACCTGCTGTTTTCTTTGCTTCCAAGAAAGCCAGTGGCTTCCCCTTCCTCCACTCTCCCTCCCCCAAAGGCTGCCTGGTGACTGCTATTTCTCCCTAAGAACCAGCTCAGATGTCAGTTTCTGCAGGGCCCTCTCTTTACCACTCCTGACATCCCCAGGGTTAAAAGCTCTCCCTTTAAGCTGTTCTGTGTCCTTCTCACATGTTGTGTTATATCAGATCATTGGTTCATTTTATTTATGTGTCCTCTTCCAATTCATAAGCTCATTGGAAACGAGGCTCACCTTTTGATTTGTCTCTTTCCCTAGCAACTAGACAGAGTCTGATACATTATAATCCATCAATATTTTTGGGTGAATGAATCACAGATTTTAAGTTTAGCAATTATTCTATACTCAATAAATTTCCATGTGTTTCACTGAAATTAATTCATCGACACATTTCAAAAATCTGAACTCCCAGCTGTACTGTAGGGTAAACTTTGAAGGTAGTGATGCTCTCCCTAGGTCTGTAGCTTTGAGATCTAAAACAGGGCTGTGCACAATCTCTTTACTTCCT
This sequence comes from Piliocolobus tephrosceles, assembly GCF_002776525.5. Classification (NCBI taxonomy): domain Eukaryota; kingdom Metazoa; phylum Chordata; class Mammalia; order Primates; family Cercopithecidae; genus Piliocolobus; species Piliocolobus tephrosceles. The sequence continues at coordinate 33,078,875 of NC_045438.1, forward strand.
GGCTATGTCTTTGACCCTGCAATTTAGATGTGATTATATCTTTTGAATTCCCATTATATTTCTATTGTCAGCCTCTCAGACAGTTTAACCACAATCAGGCAAAGGGAATAAACATATTGAAGTCTGATTTAAACCCTTGTGGTCTTTTGGAGCTGAAAGTCAGATTGAAAAGTCACAGGACAGGGAGATTTTGTAAAGTAGGAGCTTCTCACAGTGGTAAGTCAGAAATGAGAAAATCCTAGGTCAGAGAAATAATGGTGCTCCAGTTGCAGGGAGTAGCTGCCATCACACTCTCCATCAACATAGGTCTTTGGGTATCTGCCCATTCTGTGATTCAAGTCTCAGTTTGATGTGAAGTTATCTTCTCTTCTTGAACTCACACATAAATAAATTCTTCTTTGGAACAGAGGAGTGGATTGCTTGTCAGCCCCTCAGAGACTCCTGGAACCGGGAGTGAGTCACTCCATGTGGTATTGAGGCTCTTTGACTAATCTCTCATTTAAGATGTTCAAGTGGCTAATAGATGGGAAAGTACCCTGGAGAAAGTAACTTGGTTGCTTGTGCGTTTCTGTGTGAGGAATCTCTGAGATTTGCTCCTGAATAGCCGTGATTTTCATCTTGATCATTCATTAATTCAAAATTGGCTTAAATGTGGCCTAAACGTTGAGGTTTGCTCTTCTCCCACAAATTTTAAATAGGAGACCTTTTCTCTTTACACAAGTTTGATAGACCAAGAATATGTCCTAAAATTAAGCTGTAGTCTCTGAACTTATGACAGTTTGTGAGAGTTGAAATGCAGTAAATGCAGCTTGTAATGCCTAGATCATGGTTGCTGGATGAAGATATCTTGGGAACAGAGTCCTTCCTATCTGTGATTGATATTTTCCAGCTTCCCTCTTCCTTTGTGCAGTTCTGTTCCAGTCCCTATGCTTTGCCAGCCCCCCTGGAATAGCATTGCTCAGTGTGAGCCTGGTGTCTACTTCCTTTAAAAACATTGACAAAATAGGTTTTTCTTCTCTGTCTGAGGATTCTAGATGAGTCCTCCAAAAAAATGTGGAGTAAGGGAGTTGGGCCGTAGGTCATCACTGCTACAATAGTCCATCTGTGTATACTCACACATACTAAAATCCACCAGTTCATCCTGATCCTGATACCTGTTTCTGATCTACAGGGTTCATTCTAGCCTCTTATCCTCTTTCCTAATTTGTAACTCCTTTCTCTCATAGTGAGAAACCTGGTCTTCTTTATCTACAACAGGTTTACTTTTGTTCAATCCTACTATACACATAAAATAGTTTCAGAACTGCTAACTCATACCCGTGAAAGACACAAATTTACTTGAGTATAATATTTATTTAGTTAGTTAGTTTTTGAGACAGAGTTTCACTTTTGTCATCAGGCTGGAGTGCAATGTCTCAATCTCAGCTCACTGTAACCTCTGCCTCCCAGGTTCAAGTGATTCTCCTGCCTCAGCCTCCCAAGTAGCTGGGATTACAGGCGCCCCCCTACCACACCCAGCTAATTTTGTATTTTTTAGTACAGACGGAGTTTCCTCATGTTGGTCAGGATGGTCTCAAACTCCTAACCCTAGGTGATTTGCCCACCTCAGCCTCCCAAAGTGCTGGGATTACAGGCATGAGCCACCACGCCCGACCGAGTATAATGTTTAGGTACAGTTCTTTTGTCTTTAACCATTTAGTATATAGACAGAATTCTATTTCCTAATTCAGGTTAATTCTTTTCTTCCTCACCCCTTTGGTGTGGTTTTGTTATTCATTTGTAATAAAGTGAGTTCCATTTGCCTCCTATCATCCCCCCACCCCATCCCACCAACAGGTTTAGTAGGATTGAGATTATAACCAAGTTGAGCCTGACTGACGGATAAACTCTAGGTTTATTAAAGAAGATAATTGAATTGTATATTCCTTACTTCTTCTATTTTCCTTTTTCTTTTCTTTCTTTTTTTTTTGAAACAGTGTCTTGCTCTGTTGCCCAGGCAGGAGCACAGTGGCGCAATCATGGCTCAGTGCAACCTCTGCCTCCCAGGCTCAAGCAATCCTTCTATCTCAGCCTCCCAGAGTAGCTGGGACTACAGGTGCATGACACTACGGCTGGCTAATTTTTGTATTTTTTGTAGAGACAAGTTTTTGCCATGTTACCTAAGCTGGTCTTGAACTCCTGAGCTCAAGTATTCTTCTGCCTCCCAAATTGCTGGGAGTTCAGGTGTGAGCCACCATGTCTGGCCACTTATATTTTAAATTAACTTGGCATCTAGAGAGAAGTTGCCCTATGACAACCTGAAATTCACAGCTACATCAAAATTGCTTTACAACCTCTTTTCTTTACCACTGCCTTTCCCTACCCCCCCATTTCCTGGTCTCATTTTCATAAGGGTTTCTAATGAAGATAAAAACTGGTTTAAAAACCCCTCCTTAACCTTTTTAACTTGGAAGGAGATTGAAATGAATCGTCAAAAGGATAAAAGGTAGATAGTGGGAAGGTGGAGGAATAGCAGCCAGGGGCCATAAATTATGAAATGAATCATATAATGTTCAGTAGAACTGATGGTCAATGATAGTCGTGTTGATATAACCATAATATAATTAAGAAGAGAAATGTTCTTCTTTGCTTCTGACCCGGGTTGTTTTGGTGGGGGCTGATCAGACACCAAGATGCCATTAGGATTAGCAGGCTCTTGTCTAAGTGAGCCTCTGGAATTGGTAGGGCCTCATTGCCCATGAAGTTTAACTCCTTATTCTATTTCTGCTCATTCCTTAGTGTGTTCTTTCATTTATTCAATCAATCATCTATTCACAGACATGGAGCTGGGTTCTTACTCTGTACAAGGAACTTTGCAGGAGATGGACAATAGCTGGGCCACCTTCGGTCACCAGGCATCCCTCCGGCCAATCCCACTGTCTGCTCTGTGACCATCCCCAATGGTAGATACATCAACTCCAAAATATTTGGGAGTTAAGCAAGTAGAAGTCATGGAATTATACTCAGAACTAATCATACCAGGAGAAAAGGCACTGGCTTCCTGTGGAGGGAGTGTTTTTGAAAATCCCATACCATACTCCCTCCCCCGACTACCACCTTAGACTTCTAGGAGGGAGTCTAAACTACCTACAGGCCTTGCCTTAGTGCTGTTCCCTGAAGCAGTTCCAACAGCCCAGCCCAGGCATGTACTTGAGTCCGTGTAAACAGGGTTCACCAATTAATGCGGGAAATAGCCATGTGTCAATGCTGGGAACCCAGCGTGACTCATTAGGCGGGTCACAACAAGGCCAATTCAAATGCTGAAATGTTTGTTTCACCAGAATGATATTTACTAGTATAGTAAACAGAACTACAGAACAACTATGTCAAATAGTGCAAACGACAATCAAGATTTCAAAATTGCCTAAGGTGGAAGTAAGAGGGAGCTTATCATAAACACCTGCGTCGTCGGGTATTTAAAGTAATGTTGAAAAGCAGGATTAAGTTTCAGACTTTATAACACAGATACTGGGGACTTCAGTTTGTCATTAACATGGTCGACTGAAAGAAAGGTGCATAGTACTGTGGGATGTTGTATGTACTTTATGAATCGGCTCATGGTCTTTGAGGGGGGATCGGGTAGTTTGCATGGGTAATTTCTCTCTCTTTCTCTCCCTTTTTTGATTTCTTCTTTATAATTCACCAGATAAAGGAACTCTATTTTGTTTTACTTGGGAGACAGGGACTGAAGTAAACATAATTATGTAAGGACTGGATAATAAATCTGATGCTTTTTCTTAAGTAAGAAGACCTGAATCTTTTCTGTTTTTGCTGAATACCTTAATTTTTTTCTTTATGTTTGACGAAGTCAGTATTTGGAACAAAATTCCTAGGAGAAATGCTATTTGTGGTATTGTTCTTCAGGGACTCACAGTTAAAAGAATGTTACTACAGTCTCTTATTTCATAATTTCATCATGAGAATTCCTTATCTGCCCAGTGACCTCAGACGCTTAGGAGGAAAAGTGTTTCCAAATGTCCAGCTCTTATCTGAGCATCGTCTGAATTATGCAAGGGCACTAAGTGTATGCATTTAGGTTGGCTCTCCATTGGGGAAGAGCTCACATAAGGCTATTGGTATTTCCTGCCCCTATTAGGCCAAAACTATTGTAATAACAGTGTTTCTGGCTGGACTCAGGTACCTTTGCTTCAAGTCCAGGCCAGAATCAGGATATGAAGAGGCGTTTGTGAAAGGGAAAACTACTGGGATGGTGGCTTGTGGGTAGGGAAGGGAGAATTTCTCAATCTTTTAATGGCATCAAAATGTTCAACATGGATAAATCATTAAGAAAAAGAAAAGGCCTACTCTTAGTGGAAATTACCACTCAGATTCTTCACTGTAATTTCTGGTTCTAACGTGGTATAAATGGACTGGGTAGATCTGAAAGGCTGCAAAGTTTGTCCAAGTAGGAGGTAGAATACTTCGTTTCTTTGCAAGTATTGTGAGGGCTTATACCACTTGGGGAAGGTCTTCTTTAAGAAAAAGAATATAAATTAGAAATACAAAATTAGATTTGAAATGGAATATCTATCTAAAATGAGAAAATAAATACAATTTTTTTAAAGGTGGCAAATGGCATATATATCACAAAATTCATAAAAATAACAACACTTTTATTAGGCAACTGCCTGACATACTTCTTTTTTTATATTTATATTTATTATTATTAATTAATTAATTTATTTATTTTTGATATGGGTTTCGCTCTTGTCACCCAGGCTAGAATGCAGTAGTGCTATCTCGGCTCACTGCAACCTCTGCCTCCTGGATTCAAGCGATCCTCCCACCTCAGCCTCCCGAGTAGCTGGGATTATAAGTATGTGCCACCACACCCTGCTAATTTTTGTATTTTTAGTAGAGACAGGGTTTCACCATGTTGGCCAGGCTGGTTTTGAACTCCTGACCTCAAGTGAGCCACCCACCGCAGCCTCCCAAAGTGCTGGAATTACAGGCATGAGCCGCTGCGCCCGGTGACACACTTCTATAATACTCTTTCCTGACATTTTTGGCTGCATACTCCTCAATGCCTCTTCAGAAGATAACGATTTGGTAATGTGTGTGCGTGGTTTTTTTTTTTTTTTTTTTATAGGAAATGGCATGGAATGAGAAGTCAGTAAAACCTTGTTTCTTTCTCACTACCCATATCCTTACATTTCTGGTGCCAGATGCTATAGGACTACCTGTAGCCCTACAGTCTTGTGTAGAAGCCAGAGGAGTTGGCACAGAAAGGGTCAGAGTGGATAGAGTATTGGGAAGTACATTCTTCAAAGCCAGCCCTATACAAGAAAGGCTTACAATTTTGTAACGATACATATAAGTGACTTTGGGCCACTTAAATGGATCTTATAAAACTGTATTACCTTCAAATTAACACTTAATTGGCTGGATCCTTAAAATTCTCAAGGCCATCAACATGAAGAGAAATCTGATGAGGGGGACATTGGAGTAGAAAGGAAAGTAATATTTACCAATTGTGATTTAATCATAAATTGAGAATAGAATGTCTCACTCTTTCAGTTTTTATAGAAACTTATGACGATATGAACACATTGGTGGGCCTCTTCCCTTTCCAGGATCTTAGAAGAAGCCCATGCAAGAAGACAGTCCTGATGTTTAACTTTCATTAGCTCCACAGGATATCTACCTGTGGGTCTATGTGAATTTGAGACAGTGACTTAACTCCCTGACCTCAGTTTCTCCATCTGTGTATTCACACTGGATTCTTGTGATGATTAAATAAGATGAATGCATATGAGAGTCTGTAAAGAATAGACTCTACTGTTTTGTAGATTACTCAGTATAAGCCTCATGCTTAGGTAATGTAGTTTATAGTCCAGTGGATGAGTAGTTCAGAGTTTGGTGTATGGAGTAGTAATTCTTGTTCTTGGGATGCTCTTTAACTTTTGCAAATAATTACCCACTTTTAGCAATTTAGAAGCAGCAAAAAATAAAAAGCTTGGAGGAGCTAATGAGAAGACTTGAAAGTTTTGGGACATGGCTCCAGTCTCTTGGGGTAGCCTGTCTGTTTGCTAGTGCTGGTCCTTTTAAATGCATCTTGGGTGGAGTTTTCCATGAATACAGGAAAGCTTCTAGAGCCTTTCTTTCCAAAATAAACCCTAATTCCATTATCTTGGGTCTGCTTCTCCTTCAGGCTTTCTCATTTCAGTAAATGCCACCACTATTCACCTAGTTGCTCAACCGCAAACTTAGTTGTTATCCTTGACTCTTGTCTTTTCCTCATCATGCTCCTCATCCAATTTATAAACAACTCCTGTTGACTTTTTAAATTACCTTGACTTCAGTCAACCACCTACACCTCTGCTACCCTAGTGCCAGAATCCATCACCTCTCACCCAGAATATTGAAAAAAACCTCCAAACTGATATCTTGTAACTTGAAATAAATTATTTGGATAAGCAGCTAGAGCAATCTTTTTAAAATTGTAAAACAGGCCAGGCATGGTGGCTTATGCCTGTAATCCCAGCACTTTGGGAGGCCGAGGTGGGTGGATCATTTGAGGTCAGTAGGTCGAGACCAGCCTGATCAACATGGTGAAACTCCGTCTCTACTAAAAATACAAAAATTAGTCAGGCACGATGATGGGTGCTTGTAATCCCAGCTACTGGGGAGGCTGAGGTAGGAGAATCGCTTGAACCTGGAAGACAGAGGTTGCGGTGAGCCAAGATTGCGCCATTGCACTCCAGTCTGGGTGACAACAGCAAAACTCCGTCTCAACAAAAATAAAAATAAACTTGTGAAACAAATAACACCCTCTAATGGTTTCACATCATACTCAGAAAAAATTCCAAACTCCTGCATGATCAGGCCCCTGTCAGTTTCTCTGACTTCATCTCTTACTTCCTCTGTCCGGCTCACTCAACTCTAGTTACACTGGACTTGCTGTTGTTCCCTAAACACAGAAGTTCTCTTCTATATTATGTTCTTTTTCTATATTATTTCCCCTGACTAACATACTTTTCCTTTAGATTCTTGACTATCTTTGCTTCCTCATTTTCTTCTCACTGAACATCTCTTCTTTTGAAGGGCCATTTCTCACTATCCTGTCTATAAAAGAGCAGATCCTATCTCCATCACCTTAACCTGATTAACTTCTTCGTAGCGTTTACCACTGTCCAACATTATATATTTGTCATTGTTTGTCTACCTGGCCAGAACGTAGGCTGTAAGAGAGAGGATGTTGTCTACTCTCCCCAGTACCTAGAAAAGTGCCAGGCACTTAACAAGCCTTCAATCATATTTGTTGAAGGAAACAAAGAACGTGAAGAATAAAAGAAAGAGACAAACGTCTGTCTGTGAGACACCTGTTCCCTCTTGCCTCCATCCAGATCTGGAGCCTTCTCAGATCTGATAGATTAATCCTCCCAGCACAGACGGTGCCCAGTCTCATTTCCATGTCTTCATTTCCGTATTCTGCACAATGTAATCTTCCTTCAGCCTATCTTTATAATTTTCTCTTTTAAGACAGCTCACATCTGATGTCCTGGGTAGAACTCGTACTCTCTGTTGAAGTCAGGCCAACTTCTTTCTTTTGGCTTCCAGTCTACCTATAGCTAAATACTTCTATACAGTACTTGTCATAGCTTCTGGCAATAATTTGACTTTGAGTGTGACAAGAGAATTCGTTTTGTCTAATCAATTAGTGTGAATATCCTTCTGGGGCAGAGATTGTTCTTTAGTTTTCTTTTGTATCTTCCACCATACCTAGGCTTGTGCTGAGCACATGGCTTAGTAAATATCTGTTGGTAACAATCATATGACAATCAAAAGCAAAATGTTGAGCTTATTTTTATTTTTAAAGATAAAATATGTGCATACACACACATAAATAAAACATATATATATATATATATATATATATATATATATAATATTTATTTATTTATTTATTTATTTAGAGGGAGTCTCGCTCTGTTACCCAGGCTGGAGTGTGGTGGTGCAATCTCAGCTCACTGCAACCTCTGTCTCCCAGGTTCAAGCAATTCTTGTGCCTCAGCCTCCCGAGTAGCTGGGATTACAGGTGCACACCACCACACCCAGCTAACTTTTCTATTTTACTAGAGATGGGGTTTCCATGTTGGCCAGGCTGGTCTCAAACTCCTGACCCCAAGTGATCTGCCTGCCTTAGCTTCCCAAAGTGCTGGGATTACAGGCATGAACCACTGAGCCCAGCCATGAAATATAATTTTATATTCACTCAAAATAGACACAGTTTGGGTACAGTGGCTCATGCCTATAGTTCCAGCACTTTGGAAGGCCAAGGAGGGAGAATTGCTTGAGGTCAGGAGTTCAAGACCAGCCTGGGCAACATAGTGAGATCCCGTCTCTAAAAAAATAAAATAAAATTTAAAATGTTGACCAGGCATGCTAGCATGCACCTGTAGCCCTAGCTGCTCAGGAGGCTGAGGTGAGAGGATTGCCTGAGGTTACAGTCAGTTGTGATTGGACCACTGCACTCTAGCCTGGGCAACAGAGCAAGAGACGCTGTCTTAAAAAAAAAAAAAAAAGAAAAAGAAAAAGACATACAGGCAAATAATCATTGAAATTATCAATTATCAATTATTGAAATTTTCTTCACTGTTGTAGAAAACTCAACAGAATCTCAGCAAATTCCGACCCAGTTTATGTAACATTTGGGGATGAAGGGGTTTGCAGGAGTGTCTCCCTTAATGTGTGTGATGCAGTCTTGGCTCTCAGGACCGGCTCTGACTTTCCCAGGACACATCTTCTTTGTGATGGCTGCTAGGACAACATTAGTGCCTGTAGTAACCTGCTCCCGGCTCCACTACTGGCTCTCCACGGTCAAAATCTGGTTATCTTAGGGCATCCTGTGGAATTAGAGCTGTTTCATGAGCTAGATGACTTTGAATGAAGTTCCAGTATTTAACGGCTGGGGCACACAAGACATAGGAGGGGGACAGAGACTAAACAGCAAATACAGTTTTAGCCAAAAGAATGAAGAAAGAACCTGAACTATCTGGGCCATTCTAGAGGGACTCTGATTCCTCTGTAATGGTAGTAACTAAAGACCTCAGGGCCTTCCAGTTCTGAAGCACCAGCCATTAGAATTGTTCTGTTTTACCTGATTTCTAGGTGCAGAGGTAGGAAAATCTGGAAATTCAATTCTACTATAATCTGAAGCTTTTTGGTGAAGAATTATCTATTTTAAAACATCTAGCACCTTACTTCCTGCTAATGCTAATGTGTACACCATAAGAAAGAAATAGTGACAATGCTGAGCTGGAAGAATGCAGAATGTCTTACTCAGATCTACTTGCCCATTACACATCTGTACTTCACGGGACTTAGTCTTTTCTCCTTATGAGAAAACACTGCATATTCACCTGTTCAGCTAAAACAGAAATAAGCCACATTCAAATGCTAAAGAGGTTAAAAAAAAAAACACTCATTACATATGGTCTCTAAAACTCACTTTAAAATATATTTTTAATATTTTTCATTCTAAACATGATCTTGAGAATGCTGATTCATCAGTTGGAAGGAAATTTGTACAATTAGATTTTCTCTAATTGATTCTTTTCCTCACTGCTGCTTTTAGCCTCATATGTGATATCCTCAAAGGTGATTTTCTTTGAGCTCCTGCCAACATCCCCATATTTGTTTGCTAGGGCTGCTATAACAACAACAAAAAAGTACCACAGATTGGGTGGTTTAAACAAGAAAAATATATCGATTCACAGTTCTGGAAGCTAGAAATCTGAGATCGAGGTGTCAGCTGGGTTGGTTCATTTGGAGGCTGTAAGGGAGAATCTGTTCTAAGCCTCTCCTAGCTTCTGATAGTTGCCGACGCATCTCCCGATCTCCGCCTTTACCTTCCCATGGCATTCTCCTTATCTGCTGGTCTGCGTTTGGATCCCAATTTCCCCTTTTTATAAGGACACCAGTCATATCGGATTAGAATCCACTTAATTGACCTCATCTTAACTTGTTTAAATCTACAAAGACTCTATTTCCAAATAAGGCCACATTCTAAGGAATGAGGGGTTAGGACTTGAACACATATTTTTGGTGAGGGGGGGCACAATTCAACTTATAACAATCCTTATCTACACCTAGCCAATAATCACACTGAATGACAGGAAATGGCTCTCGGAACTGTGGCCAATAGTGTGTGTCATCCTGGCAATACATCAAGCATCTCAGTGAGGTTGATCATGTCAACCTCCAAAGAGGAGGTTGAGATGTCTATAAATATGGCTTCTATGCTCAAATGGCTGCTGCAAGCGGGGAATATTTGATATGGTTTGGATCTGTGTCCCCACCCAAATCTCATGTCAAATTGTAATCCCCAGTGTTGGAGGTGGGGCTTGGTGGGAGATGATTGAATTGAGGGAGCAGATTTCTCCTTTTGATGCTGTTCTTATGACAGAGTTCTCGTGAGATCTGGTTGTTTAAGAGTGTGTGGCACCTCCCCTCTGCTCTCTCTTTCTTTTTCTCCAGCCATATGAAGTGCTGACTCCCCGTTTACTTTCCACCATGATTGTAAGTTTCCTGAGGCCTCCCCAGAAGCCAAGAAGATGCTGCCGTGCTTCCTATACAGCCTGTGGAAACATGAGCCAATTAAACCTCTTTTCTTTATAAATTACCCAGTGTCAGACATTTTTTTTATAGCAGTGTCAGAATGGACTAATACAGTATTATTGGGATAAAAGTTCAAGTGCACTGGGATTATTTGGCCAGTACCTGTGTAAGCTAATATGCCTTTATCCACCATGTAAGTTCCATTCCATTCCCCAGTGTGACCTAAAAGCAAGAGAAGAGTGAAAGGGAGAAAAAGAGTTCTAAGAAATTTTAGCCTGATGTGCAAATGTTATAACCTTGACCTCTTTTCAAAACTTGTACCACCAGGTGATTGTTGATCATAAGTATGTATAGAGAGCTTACTAGTAATAACATGCACAGCATTCAAAGGATTCTTTGTTTTGTTTCTCTGGATTCTGTACTTGATCAGTTGCTCATCACTTACCTCTCTGCCTAAGGCATAGTAAATTGTCAGCATCCATCCAAATGACTCAACTAATAACAAGCATCACGCTGGGCACAGTGAGATGACTCAGAGGTGAAGCTGAGGATCAATCATGCTGTTCCCAAGGTCTGTGCTGGATAAATCAACATTGGAAACCTAGGTGCTGAATATACCAGAGGTTTGATGAAAAATTATTTTAGACTTGCTGTATATTTGAAAATTTCTATAATAAAATGTCAAGAAAAAAAGTCACGTAAATCAGCTCCATGGTTTACTGATTTAGAATAAACAAACATGCTCTGTTAGTATTCATTTGTCATAGAATATGATAAATGTTTAACTGTCCAGTTTTAACTGTCTTGATGATGTCTGGGTAAACAAAGCATCATCACTTCATGGTTTGATATCTATTCCCTTATTATTTTATTTTTTAAGACAAGGTCTCACTCTGTTGCCCAGGCTGGAGTGCAGTGGTGAGATCTTGGCTCACTGCAACCTCCACCTCCCAGGCTCAGGTAACCTTGCACGTATGGACCACCATGCCCAGCTACTATTTTTTTTGGTATTTTTTGTAGAAACAAAGTTTTGCCATGTTGCCCAGGCTGGTCTCCAACTCCTGAACTCAAGCGATCCACCCACCTCAGCTTCCCAAAGTGTTGGCACTACAGGTGTGAGCCACCATCTTGGCCTGTTCCCTTATTTAAAATTATTGGGATGCAGGAAGAAGGCTTTTTGTTTTGTTTTATTTTGTTTGTTTAATTAATGGCTACTAGATCCTACCAATCTGTACATTTTTTAAGAACTAGCCTATCACTATTTTTAAATCCTCTCCATTTATCTGTGGCCTGGTATGATGATAAGTCTGATAGCAGGAGTACCATAATAGGTCATATAATAGTGCGTTCCTGCTCTGCGAGCTATCTTTTCCTCAGTCCTAAAGCAGAGTGGCTAAGCAAGTAATCTTGGGAGTCAGATTGCCTGGCTTATTAGAATTGGGGCTCAGTAGGACCTTGGGCAAATTGCTTAAGCTTTTCATGCCTTATTTCAAGTTCCTGCATCATATGACTGTTAGTGTCCAGTGTAAAACATAATCGGTTTAGCTGTCTCGCTCTAGAATCTTTATTTTATCTACCAACTATCCTTCTCTCTCTCTCCCTTTCCCTCACATCTCTCTCTCTCTCTGTAGCTCAACTCTTTCTTTATTTCTTGGTCTTCCAAACCTATTTCCCTCAGATCCACTTATCAGGGATGTGCTGAGGGAAATAGGCTTCCTCCTGTCCTGCTAGTGACCCCTGAGTGGCTTTCATGGACCCCATTTTATTTCCTCTTTGTTAGGAAAAACAGCCTTTTTGGTTTCTGGAGCACCCTTAGCATCCTGTTTAGGTCTCTTGACTTCATAAGTAACTTCTTTCTTTATCACCATGAACTTTTCTTCACCTCCTGATCTTTTCTACAATCAGGTCCTGAACTTCTGCAGTTCCTGGTCTATAGAGTCCCTTTAAATATCAGATGAAACATTTAGTCAAATCTCTAACCTGACAAGCAGTCAATGCACAAACATTTGTATTAGTGTCTGTATGTTCAAGCCATCAGAAAATACACTCTACTTGGCTCCACAAAAGCAACACTTCAAGGCAACCATGATAATAATTAAAAAAAAAAAAAAACTCCATGAAACGACTATATATGTAGACATGGGTTTTTGAATGCAAATTATAAAATGTCTAACAATATGTTTGTGACTCATATATGAGTTAATGAAACAGTTAAAGGAAAACTCTAATGATACCGCATATTGTTAAAATTTCTTATCCAATAGCCAAAGGAGGCAGACATGGAACGATTGATTGGGGGATTGATGGGGAGATGGGCAACACAGAAAGGGACTTATAGTAATGAAGGAAGGGCCTTATAGGCATTCCTCGGTTAAAGATAATGGTTTTCCTACTGTTTTCTTGGAGACTTAAACTGGGTTATGATACCTCAGAAACGTATTATTATTATTGTTATTACTATTTTAGTATAGATGGGGTTTCACCAAGTTGGTCAGGCTGGTCTCAAACTCCTGACCTCAGGTGATCTACCCACCTTGGCCTCCCAAAGTGCTGGCCTCCCAGGTGTGAGCCACTGCACCTGACCATGTTATTAATATTAATAATAAATTCCTGACAAATAATTCTATTCATTTTTAGGAGATCATTTACAGAGGTAATTGATACTATAGTCATTGCCCTTGTGCTCAAAATGCCCAAAGTTCCTTTATGGGTTTCTAAAACAGGAATCTGAGGACTGTCTACTCCATCAAGGATACCTGGGGTACGCCTCTAAAATGCAGCTTCAAATTCAACAGGTGATTCTGATGCACCCTAGAGTTAAATAGTCAATGCCTTTTGGAGTTTGGGCCTGAATAGGGCCTATTCTCTATCTGAGAGTGCCATATAGTAAAGTTGGAATTGCTCAAGAAAATATAGTAGTCCCTTAGTATCAGTGAGGAAATTAGTTCTAGGGCTCCCTCCCAAACCAAAATCTGCAGATACTCAAGTCCCTTATATAAAATGGCATAGTATTTGCATAAACGGTACACCACCCTCCCATACACTGTAAATAGTCTCTAGATTATACCTAATATAATGTGCTATGTAAATAGTTTTCATATTTTTTATTTGTATTTTTTGTTGTATTGTTACTTTTTATTGTTGTTGTTATTGTTTTTAAAATATTTTCGATCTGTAGTTGGTTGAATCTTTGGATGCCAAACTTCTGGATGTGGAGGGCTGAGTATACTATTACAATGAGATGCTACACATACATCAATAATATTACTTAAACTTTTAGTTGTCTTATCATTTCTCAAAATCAACTTTTATAACTGTAGTGATTAATAAGATTAATTTTAAAAGGAGTTCTCTTAAAATATGAAATAACAGCAACTCCTCAGCTAAATCCTGTGGATGCTATTTAACCCTTTCTTGGAAGCAGATGAAGCCCTCATTTGTAACTATGACCTTGCCCAAAATGGTGGAGCTTCTCCAAATGGAGCCATCTCAAGTCAAGGGATGGTCTTAACCACTTCACCAGAGTCTGCTAATTCCCACTGATCAATTGAGCTCTAATAAACATTGGAAGGAGAAAACTGAATAAGGGAATGCCTATTGTCTTCTTGGAACAGAAGGCCTCACTTAGCTCTATAAAGAGTTTTCTCTGCCACCACGTAGTCTGCACAAATAACATGCATTTGCTCTCTTTTTGTTCCCAAAAATATTGATTTGGGGACTTGGATATCTAGGAATTTATTTGAAGTACCTAAGATAGAGGTCAGTTCAGTTAATGATGCTTTTTTTCCTGTTTTTCACATATAACCCCGCTTAAATTTGCATTTCAGGCTACAGACTGGTAGTTTTTAACCCAGGCTGAATATTATAGTCATCTGGGGACCTTCGAGAAATTCCAACCCCCAGACCCCATCCCTAGAGAGAGTTCAAATTAATCGGTCTGGGGTGGGGCCAGGGCATCATATTTTTCAAATCTCCTAGGTGATTCAAAGTGTAGCCAAAGGTGAGAACCACCATTTGCTTTATGATGTAAGACTTATTAAAGTCGATTCTATCAAAACCATCCACCACCATCAACAAACAAAACTATTTGATTTGACAGTATCCTACTAGTTGAATAGCTTGTGCAGGCATTATTCTTGTCTTGAGATTTTTGGGAGATTTGACTATATTCCACAACTTAGGTGACACGAGTAAAATTCCAGATTTTTCTATCACACTATGGTGACACAGTAATAACAATTCCCACACACACACCTTTTTTTTTTTTTTTTTTTTTTTTTTTTTTTGAGACAAAGTCTAGCTCTGTTGCCCAGCCTGGAGTGCAGTGGTGTGATCTTGGCTCACTGTGATTTCCCCCTCCCAGGTTCAAGTGATTCTCCTGCCTCAGCCTCCTGAGTAGCTGGGAATACAGGTGCCCATCACCACGCCTGGCTAATTTTTGCATTTTTAGCAGAGATGGTGTTTCTCCATGTTGCCTAGGGTGGTCTGAAACTCCTGACCACCTCGGCCTTCCAAAGTGCTGGGATTACAGGCATCAACCACCGCATCCAGCCCCCAAATTTATATATTCATATTGTTCACTAGCAGAATTCAACAGGAAATTCAGTCAGTAAAATTGTTTAGAGAAAGCAATTTGTTCACAAAATTTCTAACCTCAAAGCTTTACAGGATTTAGTCTCCATGAAATCCAACAAGTGTAACAACATCAGCTGTGATATCTGCAGTTAGGTTACATTTAATTGATTTGGGGGACTTCATTCTGCACCAAATCTATGCCCACAGAACCAGTTGAAATGAAACCTCTGTCTTGCCACATGTTTGTATCCTTTAATAAAATAAAGCTAATAACTTGATAAAACTAATAACTTTCTTTCTCTCTCTCTCTCTCTTGTTTATTTTTTTATTTTTATTTTTTGAGACAGAGTCTCACTCTGTTGTCCAGGCTGGAGCGCAGTGGGGCAATCTCGGCTCACTGCAACCTCTGCCTCCTGGGTTCAAGCAATTATCCTACCTCAGCCTCCAGAGTAGCTGGGATTACAGACACCCGCCACCACACCCGGCTAAGCTAATAACTTTCATGAGAGCGACAGCAGGCAAGGGTGAGACTGGTTTGGCTTTTGTGGGCAGTGAGTGCCTCGGATAATGATTCCACCAGGTTCCATTTGATGGAGGGCAAGTTCATTGAACACCTTCAGCTGCGAGGAGAGCTGTAGTGAGAACTTTCTGCCTAATAACTGCTCTCTCTCTCTCTTCCATTTCACCTAATGAGTGCATGAATTCGATTGCTAGATTCTGATGTTGGTGGAGGATAAATGTAAATAATTTATGAGAGAAAGTTGTGATCTTCTTGGAGAGCTCAAGGAATATACCTTTTCTGGAGGGTGAGGGAGAAGGGGAATAAGAGTGCAAAAAGAACAAAGGCACTCTATTTTAAAAGGCATTCATTTAGATGGTGTCCTTATCTGTAGCCTGCCCCTGTACCTTGTCCTGTGGAACCGCCGCACTTGCATTTGGCAGCTGCAATCACTTAATAACTGCACCTTTGCCATGAAAGCTGTTGGAGGTTGGCAGAGAGCAGGAATCCAATGTGATCATTGCTAACATCCACTTAAAGCCAAAGCCACGGGGGAAGTAATTGGATTTAATGGATATAGAGTTTTAGAATGAAAGTGCGTGGGATTGGGTTTATTTAATTTAATTAGACTTATACTTTAGATTATCTCATTTAAATTATCTGTGTTCCCATGTATGCTTTGACTTTCTGGCCTTTAGGCAATAGGCAAAATTTTCCTTGTACGAAGCAATCAAGGTCTGTTCATTTCTCCTTCAGAGCCTTCTACATCAGCCAGGGTAAAAATGAGCTTGTGCGTCAGCCAGGGCCAATTGACCCAGGTCCCTCCGAAGGCAATCTTTTTCATTGGTGGGTTGAGTTGTAGAACAGGAGGACCTGAGGGGCTTTTAAAGCTCTCACGCTGCCCTGGTCCTCTCCCTAGCAGCAGGGTTTGCTCTGCTTTCTGAGTAACTACAGGAGCCTTCATTACCTGTGCTATAGGACATAGCTCTCAAGGGCATCCGACACTCCCAAGGGCAAAAGCTGGTGGACTTTGACAACACATCCCGCAACAACTAAATTGTTGTTTCCAGAATGAAAATCCATCTTGCACAATCATAAAAGGAACTTTATTTGAATCACAGAAACCAGATAAATTGAGCCTACTAGTTAGACATGATGATTAGCTAGGCTGATGATGTGGTGAGTTTCTCCTGACTTATATCTGAATGTCCCTTTGCCTTGATGTTTCTCTCCATTGAAAACAGAAGTGCAGGCTGGGTGTGGTGGCTCATGCCTGTAATCCCAGCACTTTGGGAGGCAGAGGCCGGTGGATTGCCTGAGCTCAGGAGTTCCAGACCAGCCTGGGCAACATGGTGAAACCTTTTCTCTACTAAAATACAAAAAAAATTAGCCGAGTGTGGTGGCATGCACCTGTAGTCCCAGCTACTCGGGAGGCTGAGGCAGGAGAATTGCTTGAACCCGGGAGGCAGAGGTTGCAGTGAGCTGAGATCACGCCACTGACCTCGACAGAATGAGACTCCATCTCAAAAAAAAAGAAGACAAAAAAAAAAAGAAAGTAGAAGTGTGGCAGGGCAGACTGTGCCAGCAAGGAAATGCCCAGGGGAGAGAGGGAGGCAGTCCCTCTGTGGCTCCCGTGGAAGCCCCAGGACAGGGGTGAAGTAGGCAGCAGGCTCCTGGTGATCTCTCACTCTGCTGCTCTCAGTAGAGCAGGATTGAAGCCATGCCGCAATGACTTTCATGATAGGGTAATATGGATACGTTTCCACTGCAGGAGGGAATCAGGCTGCCTTGCCTCTCAGCACGCCCACTCCAGTGGGAGTCTGAAATTACTGTCTTCAAACCTTCTATTCACCTCATTCCTCTTATTGCTTTGAGATTTTTCAGAAAAGCAGTACTGTGGTTAATAATACATAGATGTATTGTTACCTTTTAGTAAGAGCCATATTATTTAGGGACATATTTTATATCGATTTAAATACATGCACTGTGTATTTGG
The DNA here is from genome assembly GCF_002776525.5 of Piliocolobus tephrosceles. Taxonomy (NCBI): domain Eukaryota; kingdom Metazoa; phylum Chordata; class Mammalia; order Primates; family Cercopithecidae; genus Piliocolobus; species Piliocolobus tephrosceles. The sequence continues at coordinate 33,096,544 of NC_045438.1, forward strand.
GATGTGTGTGTGTGTGTGTGTGTGTTTGTGTCTGTGTGTATTTCCATTTAGATTTTGTAGTATAAAAGTCTGCTGTCTCCACTTTTGCCATTCTTCCCTAATAAGCTGGTATATATATATGTAAACAATTAGATTATGGTTACTTATTCATTCTCAAGGAACAGGCAAGCCAGCGAAATAGACATTGATCACCGCAATAGCATGTACTAGGTAACAACTTCATTTAAGGCACTGATCCCTGGTATTGTGGTCAATATAAAAATGTATAAGATCTGATCACTCTCCCAGATTAAGCTACAGACACACACGGCTGATTCAAAGTAGAAATTGGCAATGTGAAATACAAAGATAGTGCTGGGAGGTTTCTGAAGACAGTAAGATGATGTCTGATTTGGGGGATCAGATCATCTTCTGTGGGATGCCTTCTGCACCGGGCTCCGAAGGATGGAGCTTTGGACATGTAGTGACAGGTGAATGGAGATGGGGCACTCCAGGTGGTGGGATAGTGCCTGTGGGAAAGCGCTGAGCACTTTCTGGACCTTTCTTTAATGAATTATTTTTTAACCGATTGACAAGATATGGAATCTGGATCCTTAAAAAGGCTGTTTGGCTGTGATGTGGAGCTGTGAGAAGTAAGTTCTAGAGCGAGATCCTGAGAGTTCTTTGGTGTCACTCAGGAGTGACACCAGTTTGAATTTCACCATTTGTATTAGTTTCCTAGGGCTGTTTTAACAAAGTGGCTGAAAATAATAGAAATGTATTCTATTACGGTGCTGGAAGGCTGAAAGCCTGGTATCAAGGCATTGGTCAGGGCCTTGCTCCCTGTGAGGGCTCTAGAGAGGAATCTACCCTGATCTCCTCCAACGGCTTCTGGTGGCTCCTGACAATCCTTGGCACTCCTTGGCTTGTGGCTACATCACTTCAGTCTTCACCTTTGTCTTTGCAGGGCCTTCCTCCCTGTACAACCGTGTACCTCAGTGTGTCCTTTCTTCTTTTTCTAAGGATGCCAGTGAAATCGAACGTAGGGCCCACCCTAAACCAGGATGACATCATCTTAACTCATTACATCTGCAAAAACCTGTTTTCCAAATAAGGTTACATTCTAAGCTTCCAGGTAGGCATGACATTTGGGGGCACACTATTCAACTCACAACACCATTTTAACAAGATCCCAAGAGTACTGCAGTGTCAAGCTAAGGAGTCTGAACTTTACCAGTTTAGATGCCTAGGTTCAGAGAAACATTGAGGGAAGTCTTTTTAGGGCAGGGAATACCTTGACAGCCTTGGCCTTCCCTAGGTTAGATCTGCTGTGCCTGTGGTGAGCCGCTAACACCTGGCTGCGGTGAGCCACATTCTGAAAGGCCGTACACCCACATCCACTGTCTGGGTGACTGAAGTTCTGCCCACTGGGCTATGACTCTAGCATTCCATTTTGTTCTTATAGGGGGAAGTATTCTTGTCCCTCTCTCCTGTACCCAAATGCCCAACTGCTGGCTTGGACTCATGAGTAGAAGGTAAGTGTAGGCTTCAAAGGTAGTATTTCAATTTTTCCTATTCTACCACATCTGTCTCCCATGGCTTACTTTTGTTTTATTTTGTTTTGTTTTGTTTTGTTTTAGAGACAGGGTCTTATTCTTTCGCTCAGGCTGGAGTGCAGTGGCATGATCATGGCTCACTGCAGCCTCGAACTCCTGGGCTCAAGGAATCGTTCCACCTCAGCCTCCCGAGTAGCTGAGATTATAGGCATATGCCATGATGCCCAGCTCCCATGGCTTACTTTTGGAACAATGTGTTTGTCAAATTCAATGTATAGGCCTGCAAGAGCTAGGAAGGAGAACTCTTATCTTACTTAGTACCTCTCTACAATTACTTTTTGCTTTAGAGGCAATTCACTAGCCATATCAGAAGAAATGTCAGTTGAAAGACACGTTTAAGATATTCATTTACAAATACTTTTCTGAGTAAATGAATACATCGAATGCTTTTTATATGATAGATACTTTACTAAGTCCCATATCTCATTATTAATTCTTTTAAGCTTTCAGTGCAGGCAAAACTAACATGTTTAACATCAGTCCCCTTATTTTTTACTATTTATAGTTGCAAGAATTAAATGAAATAATATATTTAGAAGTCTTAACACATTCCACATAGCAGTCGCTAGCTATTATTACCCTTCTAACTGTACATACTGGCAGTTATCTGGCTCAAGGAGTTTTTAGTGGGATATGATATATTTTGCCTCTCAATTTTGGATTTTAATGCTTTTTTACCATCAAAGGATTGACACATCTTCCTGGAAAAGATAAAAAAGATCTTTGAAGATTTGTTTTCTTCAAAGTTATGACAACCACTGCAACGTGCCTCAGTGTAGATACTCTGGTTGCTAAGGACCACATAGATCAGGGTAAAAAGTGGGCTGATGATAACTGTCATTTTCTTTTCTTTTCTTTTTGTCACTTGGAGGGAAGAAGCAGCTTGGTAGATGCTTGGGCTTGTGTCTGAGGCATCACAGCAACATTGTGAAAAAGAATCAGTCAGGATGATGGTACCTATCTTTTTTGATGGACTTCTGGACTGATCCGCCATTCTACTTTGCTCTTCAGGGAAACATGGATGCACATTCCTGTGCTAAAGAAACTTCTATGTGACCCGTTCACTATGCAGAGCCCTGGGAGTCACCCTCCTCAACAGAGATGGCAGCACACAGCCTCTGCCTTGCTCAACCGCACAACATTCTGTGTCAATAATCAAGGACAAAGTAGCTCTAAAATGAAATCTTATTTCCAGCCTAGAGAATTTTGAATCTAGATTTAGAGACGTCATAAAAAGTAATGATTACTATGTCAAGAAAGGTAATTTTCACGAAGGAAATGACTTCTAATCCAAATGGTTTATTTGTAGGATTAATGTCATATGAACCTGTTTTATACAAAGTCATAGGGAGACAAAAAAAGGGAAGAAATTCATTTTGAGCCTAAATATACCAGTGAATAAATAAGTTGACAAAAATTAGCTGATTTTAACGTCAAATCGCTCACCCATTTCGTCTTGTACAATAACCTCAGAAACACAAATACACCATGTCCAGCTGCATATGAAAGTGGCAAGAGCTTGTCATTTCCATTTTTAAAAGGAGAAGCAAATGTGTCTAGCTTACTCAATTTTTTCCTAACTTCAAGTTTCATGTTTATATAACCATCAGGGAGACTTGCTGACTCACAGTCAGCCTGTGGGGCAGCACTTCCCCTTTCTTTAATTCTTGAAGAAACAAGTATGATGCTCCCAGGAGAGCGGACAAGCTAACCATGTAAGTTTTTTATACACACAACTAATATAATTGTATACATTTATGTTAATTGATAAAAGTCTAAACAAGATAATCTCTAAACAATAAGAATATTTTATTTTATTTGCTTTTTTAGATGGAGTCTCACTCTGTTACCCGGGCTGAAGTGCAGTGGCTCGATCTTGGCTCACTGCAACCTCCACCTCCCGGGGTCAAGTGACTCTCCTGCCTTTGCCTCCTGAATAGCTGGGACTACAAACTTACACGCCGCCACACCCAGCTAATTAGGAATTATTCAAAGCAGGAATTGGTTTTTAAAATGCTAAGCCAAATGATAAAGTCCACAAGATTTTAGGTTTGTAGGTGAAGCCTTACGTGACTTCCCACCTCCAGCAGGTTGGGAACTATTCTCGGTGCTCCCATAATACTTACAATTTACATGATCGTTGCTGACACTGCAGCACTTAATAGTAGCCAGGAGATAGGAGGTTCTGTGTATGGGGTACTGAGTTTGCATTTCACTTCTTTTCATTCCAGGCCACAGACCTCTGGACTCTACTTCCTTCCTTAGAGTCAGGAACTAAGAGGAAAATATTCAGCTTGGTTTTCTGGAATGAGAAATACAGAGTTGAGACTGCATCAAGACAAACGCAGTTATGTAAATAATGTAGGTGGAAAACTGAAGAAGAGATGAGGAGCCATCACAGTTTCCTAATCGATTTATTTGCTTCCAACTTTTCCAACATTGCTGCTCAGTGAGCTTTCAAAAATGCCGATCTAATTAATTCACTTTTTCGCTTAAAACCCTTCAGTGCATCCAAGATGACTTGAGATAAAGACTAAAGTTCTTACCTGCCCTGGAGGCCTTGAGTGACATGGCTCCTTTCCCCTCACCTGCCTGTGGAAGCCACTCTCTTCTGAGGGCTCTAGACGTCACCTGCAGTTGCTCTCTTAATTCATCAAAACAGATGGTCTTCTTCCTGCCTCAGGGCCATTGCTCCTGCTGTCCTCCTGCCTGAATCATCGCAGCAGACTGCCAGCCCTTCTGCTGTCTTTGGCTGCACACTTCTTTTGTTTGGCCAGCCAAGAGATGACTGAAGTTTGAATTTGAATGCCTTAAAGCCAATAGACTCCCTCCAGTGGGCCTTTAGTTCTAATATTTCTTGTTGTCTTACCCCTGTCAGATGCACACATTTTTGTTACCTGCCTGATCTCTTAAAGGAATTTGAGTTTGCAATCTCTGGACTAATTAATTTCTACTAATCAACCAGTAAAGCACAAATGCCACCTCCTCAGGAAAGTTTTCACAGCCCCACCGGCAAAAAATCCTGTACTTTCCCTTCCTAGCACTCATCACAACAGCAATTAAATAACTAATTGTGCTATTACATGTCTAAAGTCTATATTCCCGGCCAGCATGGACATTACAAAAGGGCAGGGACTCTTGTCTTTTTCACCACTGCGTTCTTAGTGTTTACATATAGAAGGCACTCAATGATTGAATGGATGAATGATAAAGCTAAAGTATTCCAAAGCTTAGTGACATAAATAATTCTCTAAAAGCTTTAAATGAGAATTATAGGCAAACATTTTTCTAAGATTATTTGAGCCTAGTCCTTCCAGGAGACACTGAGATTCCGTAACCCTGAGGATGATATATCATGGGAAGCTCATCTCAGTGATTTCATACTACTGTACTAGGTCCAAAGGGTAGAAGGAATGGGGAAGCCAGGAGGGCTCCAGGTTCCATGAAACTAATTAAACCATAGCAGCACTAGCTCGACTTTTATCATTATTCCCTCCCTTCCTTCCTTCCTTCCTTCCTCAGAGTTTCGCTCTTATTGCCCACGCTGGAATGCAACGGTGCATTCTCGGCTCACTGCAACCTCTGTCTCCTGGGTTCAAGCAATTCTCCTGCCTCAGCCTCCTGCGTAACTGGAATTACAAGCATGCGCCACCATGCCCAGCTAATTTTGTGTTTTTAGTAGAGACAGGGTTTCTCCATGTTGGTCAGGCGGGTCTCAAACTCCTGACCTCGGGTGATCTGCCCACCTTGGCCTCCCAAAGTGCTGGGATTACAGGCATGAGCCACCATGCCCAGCCTATCATTATTCACTTTCTATCTTTTATGTAAATATAGTGAATTTCTGCATAGGATTTGTCTGAATAAAGCTTATACCAGGGCTTTGACAGTGTCTATCTTATTGGTTATGGTATCAATGGCTCCTAGAATGGTGCCTGGCACTGAGTGTTGAGTGGTGTCTATGAATGGTAACCTACTTGTGGTAAAGATCTTATATTTACAAAGCTAGGATCAGATTTCTGTTGTGTTTCAGGATCAGGAAGTAGTGAAGCTATTCTATTGCAGGTAATGTTGGTAGCATTACCTATTTCATATGATGAGGATTTCTTCCATCCATTTAATCCAATTGCAAAACCAAATCTTCTTTTCCTTCCCAAATGATATTTAATTCAAGTCCTTCAAATGCATTTCAAAAGCTTCTCTTGTCCATGCTCCTTTATGCTGTGTTGTCTTCTCTGCCGGTAGTCACATCCAAAAGGCAATGAATTAATTATCTTCATAAGTATTTTTCTTTATTTCCAAATCTGATCAGAATGTGCCCAAAGCATGCTTTATTGCAATGTTTTTGAGGAAGTTTGACTTATTATTATTATTATTAGGCTTCATTATATCTGAAGCAAATTAAAGTGGACAATTTTCCATGATGATGGAAAGTCTCACTATGTTGCCCAGGATGGTCTCAAACTCCTGGCTTCAAGCATTCCTCCTTCCTTGGCCCTGCAAAATAAAATGCTGGTATTACAGGCATGAGCCACTATGTCAGGCCAAGGTATTTTTTTTTTAATGTGATAATTAACAGGAAAAAAAAAAGTGGGATAAAAGACATTTTATGGACTAGTACGTGCCATGTTCATGGCGCCAAATAGCTTGCATTTCCACTCTCCCGCTCTTGCCTCTTTGCTGCTTTCTGGACCAAAGTTGCCTGCCTTGGAGGCAGACTTGTGTAATTACTTTAACAGGCTCACTTGCCCTCTGGTTTCTGGTTGGTTTTGTCCAATGTGGAGCCCCTGCAGGAGGTCAGAAGGAAGAACACAGTAAGGTCCAGTCCCACATTCCTCTGCTTCCTGCCTACAGAGTTGGCTTGGGCTGGCTGCATGATCTCAAGCAAAGACCATAACTCCTCTCAAGGTGACCCTTTCCACACTCTCTCCTCTTGCTCCTTTAAACCTCAGGGTTGTAACATCTGCTGTGACTAGCCCCAGCATGTTACTCTTTGTGGTTTTCCCATATCTGCCTACATCCTATCAACAGTCCCTTTACTCAACCTTCCTGGAGTATGCCACTTGCTGCCTGTTGGGGCCCTGATTGATATACCTACTAGGGATTCCACTTACGATCTCTCTCATTTTGCTCAGGAGTCGAAGTTATGGTGATAGACATTGTATCCACAGGTGTAACTAGTTGAAGAAGCATTTTTTGGAATCATACCCTACCATCTGCCTTTGTTTTATTAGATCTAAAAATCTAAATTAACCATATTTTCATTATGTCCTAAAATGCCTTATTATTGTGTTTTTCTCAACACTTTTACAATATGCCATGCATATTCTTATTTTTTGAAAATTATATAATTTGTTGAGTATTACTACTTTTATGTACCTACACTACTTTCTGTTCCTTCATAAGTAAATGTCTAATTTTTTTATGTGCTTAGTTTTCTACTCTATATACTAATTCTTATTTTTAATTTAGAGATGAGGCTTTCGCTATGTTGCCCAACTTGCCTTGAACTCCTGGACTCAAGGGATCCTCCCACCTCAGTCTCCCAAGTAACGGGAACTACAGGTGCATACCACTGTACCTGACTATGTGATATACTAATTATTAATTCAGCCACGAACTGTCATTGTTAACATCTCTCAAGTCATTCAGATACATCAGAAACTCTACCAGTTTTATTTTAATACATTTATTAAGGGCTTACCATGTACCTGGCATTATGCTTGGCATTAGGAATAATGCACTGAACAAGACTCTTCAAAGCAGCAGTCTTCAATTTTTTTTCTGGTACATTCCCTGAAGTAATTTTGAAAAACTATATGCCCCTTTGCATATGTTTTAATTAACAAAATATTTTAAAATCAAAGGGTTAAATTTTTAGTGTTTGTGACTAGATAAAAAATCCATTGCTCTGGTGTTAAAATAGAAATGGTGATAAGTTTCTTATAAATATGGAACACTTTCCCTTAACAATCCTATTAAACTAACTTTTTTTTTTTTGCCAGAAGAGACTCAGAACAAGAATTAGCATTTGTTAATATTCTGATTTCTTATGAAGCTCTTGCTGGAGAAAAAAATAATGAAGTTTTCATTTTACGAAACAGAAGTGAAAAGAGTTGCTGAATCTTGTCACTCAGCATCCTTCCTGCATGCAAGTTGCTGAGTCATTTAAGGCATTGACTCTTCTGCTTGGACATCTGAGTTCAGTGTCACAGGATTTTTAAGTAGGAATCTTAGAATTTTAGAAAGGAAGCGAGGGGAAGAAACAGACCCAGAGAGGGAAGGTGCTTGTCAAAGTCATGCAGCTGGTTAGTGAACTTGGGCTTCTTGGTTGTGATTTGGTTATTTTCATTATTTTCATTGTTGCATGATAGTAAATGCTCTTTAGTAGGTTTAGATAAAAATTAGTGGCAGCAAATAACAGCAACAACAATAATACTGTATTTGTGAGAGAACAACCCAAATATAATAATATCTTTTTGCTTTTCTATTGTATTTTTACCATTTTATTTCCTTCACACCTTCCATGAAACATTTTACTTGAAGTTTTGAATTAATTTTGCATTCTATTTGGCACAATTATTTTAATTTCACTGAGAAAATGGAAATAAATTCATTTTATTTTATAAAAGTAAAGCCTGGGAGGATTAATTTTGATCACTTAGCATCCTAGGTAATAGAGTTTGACAAATGATGCAATCTTTAATAATAATTTTAGATTGATCCTTTGAGTTCATCAATGCCAGTTAAATCAAGTAGTTAGAAGAAGCTTTTAAGACTCTGTTATACTAGTGAAATAATTTAATTCTCTCTAGTTCAATTACTTTCAATAATATAACACCTTTCTGGTATAATAAAAACTCAATTTAAAAAGTAAATAAAGTTTATAAACTATTTTAAAGACCCTATAGAAATATTTTACTGAGTTACTGTTTAAATTAATAGAAGAGACTTTAAATGTTTTCAGTAAAGATTCCTATTAGTGATATAATTTCCTTTCTTTCTTTCTTTCTTTCTTTCTTTCTTTCTTTCTTTCTTTCTTTCTTTCTTTCCTTCCTTCCTTCTTTCTTTCTTTCTTTCTTTCTTTCTTTCTTTCTTTCCTTCCTTCCTTCCTTCCTTCCTTCCTTCCTTCCTTCCTTCCTTCCTTCCTTCCTTCCTTCCTTCCTTCCTTCCTTCCTTCCTTCCTTCCTTCCTTCCTTCCTTTCTTCATCCCAGCTCACTGCAACTTCTGCCTCCCAGGTTCAAATGATTCTCCTGCCTCAGCCTCCTGAATAGCTGAGATTACAGGCATGTGCCACCATGCCTGGCTAATTTTTATATTTTTAGTAGAGAGGGGGTTTCACCGTGTTGGCCAGGATGGTCTCGATCCCTTGACCTTGTGATCCACCTGTCTTGGCCTCCCAAAGTGCTGGGATTACAGGTGTGAGCCACCATGCTCAGCCTGTGATACAATTTTCTAATATAAATGAAGGGGCTGGGCACGGTGGCTCATGCCTGTAATCCCAACATTTTGGGAAGCCGAGGCGGGTGGATCACCTGAGGTCAGGAGTTCGAGACCAGCCTGACCAACATGGGGAAACCCTGTCTCTACTAAAAAATACAAAAATTAGCCAGGCATGGTGGTGTGCCCCTGTAATCCCAGCTACTCGGGAGGCTGAGGCAGGAGAATCACTTGAACCCGGGAGGCAGAGATTGCAGTGAGCTGAGATTGCCCCACTGCACTCCAGCCTGGGCTATGGAGTGAGACTCTGTCCCCAAATCAATCAATCAGTCAATCAATCAGAGAATTCACAAAAGGAACTGACTTACAGAACTTTATAGCTGGTTACTGGTATTGATATCCAAATTTCTGCTTTTCATGCAGATGTCTTTGTCAAGGATAGGCCGTGACATAAAATGCAAACAACTGTTTTTAATGCTACATTTAGTATAAATTTTATGTTCTCATTTAGGGCAAATGTTCACTGCAAATTAAACTAGAATATACAAACATTTATAATGTAAAATATAACTTGTATTAGGGGTTCCTCACTTGAAGAAAACCCAAAATAAAACCCAACTTGATAAAAAATATTTGAATATATGGGATGATAATTCAGGGTTTTTCCATGAAATAGGAATGTCTCAAATGTCAAAAAGAAAATTGATTTTGAAGGTCCTTTTGAGCATACTAGTTGACTAAAGTGAAGGACATCTTTTTTATTTGTTTATTTATCAATTTATTTCTTTATGAAATTCAAAAGGTTAAGTAAATTTGCTTCCTCCTCATTGCCTCTTCTCTAAAGCTCATCTTAATCGTGTCTTCTCCTTAACCATAAGCCTACATGCTCCTAATTTTATGACTTTGTTGATCACTGCAGGTTTTTTACAGTTACTCTAAACAGAATTCCAGGCTTATCATTGCCATACCAATATCTGATGAAAGTTGTCAGCTATACACAAAAACAAAATGACCTTGTGCTCAAGTTCACTACCCCCACCCTCCACTCCACAATGACTGTAAATATAAACCCATTTTTAAAATTTCTTAAATATTTTCTTTATAGAAATCCAATTTAATCTCTATATCTGCCAGTATATTCTCTCAATTCATTTATCTGTACACCTTTTGAGGTTAGAATAGTATGGAGAATTATAAGGAGAGTATTAAACTAGGGATAACAAGTTAAGTAACAGGAAGATGTATAAGAAAAGCTATTATTACTGATGGAGGGTCTTGACTACAAGTCTTAAAGACTCTTGACATTTTGAACAAATAATTGGACAAAACGCACAAAGAAATGAAAGAATGAAGCAACAAAAGCACAGATTTATTGAAACAAAAGTACATTCCACAGAGAGGGAGCCACAGAAGCAAGCAGCTCATGAGGGCTTGTTACAGAATTTTCTGGGGTTTAAAAATACCCTCTAGAATTTCCCCATCGGTTACTTGGTTACACCCCATGTGAATGACGGAGTGGCCCACAACCAGTCTGATTGGTTGCAGAAGGCGACCAATCAGAGGCTGAAGTGAAGCAACAAAGTTACAGTCTTACGCTAATGAAGACTAGGCCCACAACCAGTCTGATTGGTTATGCGAGGGGGCCAATCAGAGGTACTTTCTATTTATCATCTGCCACATAGCACAAAGCGAGTAGCCTCTGATCCTTTTGTTACTTCGGTGTAGAGGTGGGGTTTTCCTTTTGATTCAGTTATAGGAAGTCAGCACAATCGGCCTTAGTTTCCCCGCCTCCATACCCTATTCTCCTGCCTCACTATGGTTTCTTTGTTCACCTTTATCTCTGTAATAGTATGTATTGATGCTTCTCACTACCACTAATATGTGTTTTGAATGATGCAGCAAGCTAAATACAATTGCTTACAGGTCAATTCATTGAAAATATTTTCACTTCAGTCCTCTTCAAATTAAATAAGTGAAATGAAAGAATAGATCAATTCATCATTTTAGTAGCTAGGCCCTGGGTAATTGAGGTCAGTGACCTTGGTGGGCTGATACATGAATTTGATCCTAGGGAGTTTCTGGTTCCCTTGTTTTAATCATTTATGTGCGCCCTATTATTCATAGAGAGAGGTACAGTGCTAGCACTCCAAATTCGAATTCATTAATATTACACAACAGATGCAGGTGTTTCCAGGACAGCTAAGTCAGAATAGCCCTTTTCACTATAAAGTGTGAAAGTCAAGGGAATTGTCTTCCAAATAGGCAACAGGCACAGAAGTGCATATTAGGATTACTGAAGTTGAAATTTTTGCCTGACTCTCATTTGCTTCTTTCCATGCTTTGAAACAACCTTTTCCTTCTTCCTTCTTCTCCTCCTCCTCCTTCTCTTCTTTTTTGTCTTTTTTTTCTTCTTGTATTTTAAAAATTGTAAGGCCAGTAATTTAAAAGCATGAGTAGTCTTTTTCTTTATGCAAGTTTAAGCTAAATACCTGTGCCTCTTCATACACTCTTGCTTACTATTGACTGAACAAGTCTGGAATTGAGGAATGCTAATGTTCTAGTTATGCCCATTTTCTTCTACCAAACGAGGTATTAAGTTTTGTCTATTTATACAAACTATTGTATAAACAGAAACAAAATGAATTCTAGCAAAAAAACTTTTATTTTTTAAATGCTGATTTGAATGGGTAAAATAAAATAAAACAGCCAATGGATTATTATTTATTTATTTATTTGAGCCAGGGTCTCACTCTGATGCCTAGGCTGGAGTGCAGTGGCATGATCTTGGCTCACTGCAGCATCAGCTTCCTGGGTTCAAATGATACTCCCACCTCAGCGCCTCTGGGTAGCTGGGACTATTGGCATTCACCACAACACCAGGCTAATTTTTTTTTTTTTTTGTATTTTTCGTAGAGATGAGGTTTCACCATGTTGGCCAGACTGGACTCAAACTCTTGGCCTCAAGCAATCTGCCTGCCTCAGCCTGCCAAAGTGCTAGGATTACTGTTGTGAGCCACTACGTCCAACCGCCAATGAATTATTTACCTAAACTGAACAATTTTTAAAAAATGAGTCTAAAGATAGCCTAACACTCAATTTTCAATGCCCACTAAAGCAGGAATTCTCTAGTGCTCAGAAACAAACAAACAAAAATCTAAATAAAAAAATATGGAGCCTTCTTTTTGTAATTTGAAATTCTGTAGGTAATTGCATCCCTTCTACCCAGACAACCTTTCAGTTTCCAAATTATTCTCATGTTGCCCTAACTCATTTTGAGGATGCAACATTTTAAAGGTGAAAAAGTTGCTGCTTTAAAGAATAAACATCATCCATCTTCTAAGATGGACAGCCTTGTCATTACCTCACCTGTTTTTTCTATATATGGACAGGACTAACATAAATAGTTACGCTGAACCTTAAAGAATTATGCTTTGAGAAGCGATTTAGAAAGAAATAGAGAAGATGAGGGGAGAGGCTACAAAAAGGAAGATACCTTCAGCAGGGAGCTATATGACATTACAACCGGAGCAGAACCAGCTACTGTATTTAAACCTCCAAAATAGTGCTGAATCTGAAAACTTGAGATTTGAGGCACCACATGGATATGTAGCACCTTGGAATAATTTTTGCTCCTATCCTCTTCTTTTGATTGAGCTCAACTTTAACAGTAGTATTTTACTTTTATCCAGCATTGTATAGTTCACATAACACTTTCGTATAATGACTAAAATTTATTTGGTATTAGATGTGTCATTATCTCATTTAATTTGCACAGCAATTGAATGACATGGATTCTACCACTGTCCTAATTTTACAAGAAAGGCAGTGAAGCACAGAGAGATGAAGTAACCTGCTTTTTAGCTACGCTGCCATTCTGCACTCAAGCATCCTCTTAGTCCTCTTGACAAGCATATAAGGTAGATACCATCTACTGCCTGATTAAGAGAAGAGCAATTGCTGATCAGGGAGATTGAGGAATGTACCCAAGATCACTCAGCTAGAAGACAGTAAAACTGGGGCACAAAGCCCGGTTTAGATTTCTGAATTCTTCTAAGTTGCTTCTAGTGACATTTTTTTTTTTTTTGTGTGACTGAAAAATATGGGACAAGTTGGTGAAAATTCAGGTGGCTGGCAATAATTTTGGAGTAAATCTGAAGTCTTTGAATCCTACTTTAAGACCTACGTACATGGATACAATAAATATAATTTAATTTTATGTATGTATGATTATACGCTATAATATTTATACTGTTTGTATTATGTATTTTATAAATTTTTATACTAAAATCCTAAATGCTAAAATACTAAAATCGTGAAATAGTATTTTATACTATTTTATACTGTACTGACACCCGTAAGGTACTATGGTATGTGTGTACCTTAGGGGTGTCACTTATAACATTCTACTGTTTTTCACTGCTATTGTTCTCTCTGAAGGGTCTGGCACTGTGCCTGGTGCATAGCGCGTGCACAGTGCATCATAAATATTTCACGAATAAAAGAATACACGTGGCTACTTAGGCGCACACAGTGCTTACATAGCTTATCTTTAAGATGCAGGAGTGGAGATTCAGACTGTCCTTGGATTAATGTAGAAAGTGAAGTGTATCAGAAGACCAGCTATGTGGTTCACCTGCCTCGCTGCGTTCAGTTTGGCTCGTACAACAGAGCATGTGCTGCATGAAATGGCAAGATGGCTGCTCAGTTCCCCGGGCTGGACACAGCAGGTCTGCTGGAAGGCAGTCCTAGCTGCTTAGATTTTGCACATTCTCTCTCTCCAAAAAGTAGAATTTCAGACTCCGTGGAACACAGGGGTTCAGGCTCACACAAATATGGGTGTTATTACAGAGCAACAGCAAATGCACCAGACTGATGGATGCAGTGGGTCACCTTACCAAGTAATTTTTTTTTTTGAGACAGTCTTGCCCTGTCCCCCAGGCTGGAGTACAGTGGTGCTATTTCAGCTCACTGCAACTTCTGCATCCCGGGTTCAAGCGATTCTCCTGCCTCAGCCTCCCAAGTAGCTGGGATTACAGGCGCCCACGACCACGCCTGGCTAATTTTTTGTATCTTTAGTAGAGACAGGGCTTCACCATGTTGGCCAGGCTGGTCTCGAACTCCTGACCTTATGATCCGCCCGCCTCAGCCTCTCAAAGTGCTGGGATTGCAGGTGTGAGCCACCACGCCCTGCCCACTTTGCCACATATTTTTCTCATCAGAAAGATGAAGAGTTGGAGCTGTATGACCTGTGGGTCTCTTACAGCCCTAAACTCTACACTGTATTGCCTGTGGGTAAGCCACATTAGAAAAATAAATATCAGGCTCATTTCAGGTATGCCTTAGCAAACTGGACTCTTGAAACAGTACCATCACCATGTTCATACTCTGTCATGATGCAATAAACATGAAAAGCAGTGAGAAATGTCCTCTAATGGCAGCTTTGTTAATTAACGACATAGCATTTATTCTAATTACCAACCAACCAAACAAAATACTTGATAACTATTATGACTTTGGTGGGCTGATAAGTAAATTGGATCCCAGAGAGGATTGGCTATATCAAGTTTCCCTTTGCTTCACCTAATCATTTATGTACACTTGTAGGCTGTGTGTGTGTGTATGTGTGTGTTTTAAAGAGTCATTTACATAAGGGATGGTTAGGGTGGATGAACAAGATTATTTAAGAGAATGTGCATTTGGTTTGTTTTTTTCAAAACCAAATTGACTGTCATCAGGATATTATTTGGAAACCATTGCTCAGGTGGAGAAATGGCAGGTCAGGCCTTTGAATTTACGCCCGTGGTCTAGGTTACTGACATAGAGAAAGTAAAATTTGGTGATAGATTCTTTTAAGCCACTGGTTCGTCTCCTATTGTTGGATTTATTCTTCCAATTGATTTTCTTTTGTTTGTTGTATTTTTGTTTTTGCTTTCTTTTTTTTTTTCTTTTTTTTTTAAATTTGGGAGTTGTCTTTCACTAAATACACTTATTATGTACTAAATATATGTATATTTTTCTGAGTGAATGCTGCCTCTTCAAAAATACAACACTGATCCTAACAAATATAAACACTGGGGTAGATCAAATTGAAAGAATGCATAGATTAGCTCTTGATAAAACTGAAAACTACCTGAAAACTCCCCTTCACAACTGGCTTTTAGTATGAACAGGAATATCAGTTTTCCTTATGATCCAGGGTTTTTCAAATGTCTTTCGCCATGACCCATAGTAAGGAATATGTGTTTCTCATTGTGACCCAGAATGTGTGTGTGTGTATCTGAATAAAAGTTTAACTAAAAATATTTTTTCTTACTATGTGTGTGTAATGTGCTCTGATACTTAAAAAAACTTCCTCTATGTTATTTTTCTGAAGTGATGGCTGTAATTCACAAAACTGACTTATGACCCACTAATAGGTAGCAACCTACAGTTTGAAAAATATGATTTAAAACCAATTATACAAACACACAGAGAATTGTTTGGTCTTACAGTAGATACCTGTAAGTATCAATCAGCCATGTCATAATGGAACAGTTCTACTGTGAATATTTGCTTTTTAAAATCAGCAGTAGGCTGGGTGCAGTGGCTCACACCTGTAAACTCAGCACTTTGGGAGGCCAAGGCAGGTGGATCACTTGAGGACAGGAATTTGAGACCAGTCTGACCAACATAGTGAAACCCCATCTCTATTAAAAATGCAGAAAATTAGCTGGGCATGGTGGTGCACACCTGTAATCCCAGCTACTCAGGAAGCTGATGTGTGAGGATTGCTTGAACCCAGGAGGCAGATATTACAGTGAGCCAAGTTAGTGCCACTGAACTCCAACCTGGGCAACAGAGCTAGACTCTGTCTCAAAAATAAATGAAATAAAATAAAATAATAAAATAAAATAAAATCAGCAGTAATATTGGCTTCCACAGTAGCCAATGAAAGCTTAGGCCAGGCATGTAATTATCCCTCCAAGGACCCTATTTACTCTTTACTCTCTGACATCAGTGTCTTTTTTGGGACCTCAGTGTTTCTAATGGGAGTGGTTTTAAATGACTTGAGGAAAGAGATCGTCTTGCCATGATTGTGCCTCTCAGTGGCCACCGCATCCAACCTGAGCAACATAGAAAGACCCATCTCTTAAAAAAAAAAAAAAAAAAAAAAGGTGGGAGGAATCATAAAAATGAAAGCTATAAAAGTAGTGCTTTTGGTGCCATGACTATAATATTGTGGTAGGTATAGTTATTTGATTTCCAGGTTATCATTGGCTAAGATGACATGTAATGTATTGCTGGAACACCCACTAATTTTCTCTTCGCATATACTATTCAACCTGGGCTAGTTTCACATATTTCTTTTTGGCATTTCAAGCTTAAATATCTAGAGCCTTTTACATGCTCTGCCATACTTAAGAAATTGCTGCATTATCAGAATCAAAATCAGACACTGCACTGCCCAAAGAGACTTTTGTCAGAAGCAGATATATTCACTAGTCCTCTTGAATCTCTATGTTACATCGAAGCTATTTTCTGAAAAGAAGGCCAGGAAAAACAATACTCCAACACGTGATGCAGACATGGGAACTGTGCTTTTCAGATGCTTCTGAGTGTTTTGGGCTATGCTTCTAAGTTTATGTGTATGGGTACTAAGAGTACATAGAATAAGACTAGGCTCTTTCTTTCTTTCTTTCTTTCTTTCTTTCTTTCTTTCTTTCTTTCT